>NW_011365360.1:22137-31250 GCF_000735185.1 Notothenia coriiceps | reverse complement strand
TTGAGCTTAAATTGGTGGAAAGATGGCCTTAAGTTCTCCAGCAAAATGTCTTGATAAACTTGAGAATTCATTTTTCCGTCGATGATGGCAATCTGTCCAGGCCCTGAGGCAGCAAAGCAGCCCCAAACCATGATGCTCCCTCCACCATACTTCACAGTTGGGATGAGGTTTTGATGTTGGTGTGCTGTGCCTTTTTTTCTCCACACATAGCGTTGTGTGTTCCTTCCAAACAACTCAACTTTGGTTTCATCTGTCCACAGAATATTTTGCCAGTAGTGCTGTGGAACATCCAGGTGCTCTTTTGCAAACTTCAAACGTGCAGCAATGTTTTTTCTGGACAGCAGTGGCTTCCTCCATTTTATGACCAACTTATGCAGAAATCCAGGTAATTCCAAAGGGACAGTTTGCAGAGCTGTGCTTCGTTGACATAAGTCCAGCCATGCGTCACGCCTCTTTTAAACATCACTGTTGGCTGAAATCGACTTCGGAGGATACATTCCTCGGTTATAGCTCCTCCAGAGAGACTCCTCTCTCCTCTACATCGTTGTACATCCCTCGGTTATAGCTCCTCCAGAGAGACTCCTCTCTCCTCTACATCGTTGTACCCTCGGTTATAGCTCCTCCAGAGAGACTCCTCTCTCCTCTAAATCAGTGTATCCTCGGTTACGGCACCTCCAGACAGCCTCCTCGAATATCGATCCTCGACGAGCCTTTAGAGAAATGTGTTTTCCTTCGAGACGGCGCGCCAACATCCGTTTCCGGGTCGATGCCGGAGGACCTGGGACGCGAAAATTAGAGAAATGACAAACGGCTCATTTCCGAGGACTCGCGCGCGTCTGCTTGACGCCGGGACGACCGGCTGCCCTCCCCGACAGGCGCACGGACGCGAGGGCCCGCTCATCACTGCGCGCACAAGTGCGACCGCAGTTTTAATTTTGATTGTTGTTGCTTTATAACAAAAAGTTAAACTATGAAAATGTCAAAGAACTGTTTTATTTCAATGTTGACACAACACATCTGAAATACATTGGAATTGCATGCACAGGTTTCACGCTACCAACTGTTTTCATTCTGGCATTTTACTGCCTCTATCATAAAAATTGCTCATAATAAAAAGCATATCAGAACACAGAGGCATATTGGTGTGTGTGTGCATTCTTTATACTCATCACAATGTCAAGACTAACCCTAGCCCATCTGCAGACCATTTTTATTGGAACCACCAGGGTTAGCCGTTTATCTAACTGTTAGGAATTGGTTTTAAGAGTTGAGGTTGGAAATAACAACAAAAAAAGGGTGGTTCTTCAGCCTCTAATTGTGATGGTTTGGGAAAAGCATTCAGGGACTGAATTGTCTTCACAAGTACTGTAGCACAAGAGCACCAAGCATGTAAAAAGTTTGATCCATAACTCACAATATTCCCACTTTGGCTGAGGAAGAAAATTCCTCCGCAGTGGTACCATTTCAAGCTTTGTGGTGTTTTGATTCAGCTCAGATACAAATGTGCTCATCTTGCGGGTGTGCTTAATTCCCAGAAAAACATACACAAAAGCACAAAGCCTTAAATCTACAGAGAGATGCAAGAGAGGGAAAGCAGGTGATGCATATGTCAACATGCTGCAGACTTTCACAAACAGTCTCTAGAGGGAGCAGATGCGAAGTGCAGCGAGCATGCAAAAAGGAGGACTATCACAATGACTGCAGCTACGGCATTTTGGTTTTGCAGAACTGACAATTGTCTCATTTCCCTTGAAAAGCGCAGGATTATTCTGTTGTGAGTGCTTTTAAGTGGTCCATAAATGTTATTCATTTTGGAAGTCAGGGCTAAGAGTGAAGGTGAAAGGGAGGTTAAGAGAAGGCTTAACAATTATTTGCAGGCACACAAAAAGTAAAAATCTCATTACAGAAACACTTCAGAAACAGTGTGGTGTGTATTGTGGCTTAGACGTACAGTATTGTTTCAGTGGAGGGCCTTGGGACAAAGCTGACTCCAGGTTAAATGGCAGTTTCACACACACACACACACACACACACACACACACACACACACACACACACACACACACACACACACACACACACACACACACACACACACACACACACACAAGTGAAGCAGCTACAAGCCAAAAGTGACTACGAGTCTTTATGGGATTTAAGCTGAAATAACAAAGTGAGAAAGCGAGGCAATCCGGGGCTAGAGGCTTAGTTGTTCTGAAAGAAAAGGAGTGAATCAAGGAGCCGGGGAGGCTACGGCACTCTGCTGGTCGCTGGTACCGAGCCATCTGGCCCAACATCATTAATGGAAAGTTTCCCAGCCTGTGAACCCGTGGCTGGTGTTTGTTCAGTTTGGCTAAATTGTTCTTTCTCGTCAAAGTGTGAATGGGAAAAAGCGGAGTCAACTAAACCTGATTGACTGATGTCCAAAATGCAACCCTGTGCACCCTGCCACATCTCACCTGCTTATTCCTGATTATTGATATAATAAAAGGAATATTTATTTAAAAAATGTCTTTGGAGAACTACTATCCTACCTCACAGGATTAAACCATGTCATCTGTTATAACAAGTTCTGAACAAATGAAGACATTATTAAGTAGAAGTTAAGGCGAAGGCAGCCTGCTGGTAGCTGGTAGCCGTCCATTTGGCCGAGGAGCAGCAGTAAGTCAGGACCTTACAGAGCTGCCTCTGGTCTGCTGACTGGAGCTGCTCCAAACAGCTCTCCTAGGGAGGACAACTCACTCTACTCTCTATGAAACAGAGCCGATTTATGAAGAAGCCCACATGTGATCATCGTGATTTGTTAAAAGATACTTGACTTTCTAAAAAGGCTCAGGCACTGCTGCACAAAATCAAGTCACAAGCATAGGAGGCTGAGCAAAACATGAACAAGATGTTTTTTTAATCAAGATGTTCTCTTTGGAACAGAAGTTATTTTAGAGTAATGTAATGTAATGTAGATGTAATGTTTTAAAGTACATATTGACAAAATTGTGTCATTTAAAGTTGATCCCCAAAACCCCAAATTCTTTCTTGTGCCACATCATCATCTTAAATATAACTTGTTAGAGATTTAAGCAGTGACCGTAGTCAAAATGAACTCACCTGTCCATCCGTTTCCAGGGGAACTAAATTCCACAGGAGTTCAGAACATTCCAAGTTGGGATCAGCGTCCACCTGAGCCCAACATGCCTCCGACAGCACTGACCATCTCCATAGTTACTGAACAGCTTTTTCCTGTTTTACCTCTCATAGCCTTTCTGTTGCAATGCAAATAAAACTCACATGTCCCCATGAGCCTCTTAATTATTCACTCACAATACAGAGTGCATTTCATTCACACCTAAATGCATTTGCTGAGTTCTTGTTATATGCTTGCAAAGCACCCATTCTGAGGCTTGAGCATGTTTAAACGCAATGAAAATGCACAGAAAAGAGGAGCTGAATCTCAAAAGTTGAATCCAAAAAGTTTAAAGCAGATAGAATTTCTATTTAGAGATAATCCAAAACGTGCCTTAAATGATTTTCAGAAAGCAGTGGAAAAAAAACCTTCAGTAATTCCAGTGATGGGAATGATGGGAATGGTGCCTGGAGGGCAGAAAGAGAGCAGCGGCAAAGTCCCACTTTGGTGCAAATAGTCCAGGGAGTCTTAAAAAGAGTCCGGAAAGCAGCCGGTGTGTGAGTTAAAAAGCGGCGCAGTGAGATCTGAGTATTCCCCTGTCTGCAGTCAGCTCCACTGATGAACGGCTGCACTCCGGCTCCACTTAGAAAAACACACAACCCCTATGCACACACATAAAACTCTTCTTAACACACACACGCGAGGAGTTCACACACACACATTCAAAGAGTTTTCACAGGAACTGAGCGGAGTAGAAGTGCTCAGAGGGAGAGCAGGCAGGAATAATGGACTTAATTCAAGAGGGGAGAGAGCAAGAGAGGGAGGGAGGGGTTGCACAGAGGAGGTGAGAGGAGGGGGGGAAAGGGGCAGGCACATGCTGTGTTCTCAATGTGTGTGTGCCACTGTATTCATTT
Organism: Notothenia coriiceps; assembly: GCF_000735185.1. Taxonomy (NCBI): domain Eukaryota; kingdom Metazoa; phylum Chordata; class Actinopteri; order Perciformes; family Nototheniidae; genus Notothenia; species Notothenia coriiceps. The sequence continues at coordinate 27,215 of NW_011365360.1, read as the reverse complement.
GCATTGGTACCTGTATGAAACTTTTTTTACGTTACTCTTTTACTTGGACTCGGGTTAGTCTTAAAGACCTGTATTTACTGTTTATTTTTGTCCATCCCTGTTCAAAATTGACAATTGTGAGAGAACGTTGTGTTATCTTTGGTTGTCGATCCAAAAAACTCATCTTTGATCTCACTTTGAGAAACTGAGAGACAGACTTTAGACAGGCTTCTATTCACATTTTCAATTTGCACAAACAAAAACTTGTGAAATTGCTCTCATGCTTGCCTGAGGAGAAAACAATAAAATGCTAAAATGAACTTAAACAATTTATTTTTCATAAATAGTTTAATGGCACTGGACTAGAAAATATTTGCCACCAAATGATAGATTTTATATTAAGTATTAAGTACAATCTGACATCCCCCAGATGCACAGTCTGATAAAGATTGCAAACACATTTTATTGGACATATCTTGCACATAGTGACATGGGATGAACTTCTGTGGATCACTGTGGTTGCAGTGGGTAGCCTCAAATCACAACAATTAAGCCAAACAATTGGATGTAACTGATCTGAGACGTGACTTGAATCAAGGCTTGACTTGGATCTTGCTCTGACTCATGACTTTACTCAGAAGACTTAAAAACAGGGTTGCAGTATATTGATGTATTTTGATAAGACAGCAGTTTGGATAAAGATCACTACAAACACTAGCAGAGAGAGAGAGAAAGATTTCTAGACACAGGAAAAAGACTGCATGCGGGTGTGGACAGCATGTAGGCTGATAAGCTACTGAAAATATAGTAAGAGGGTAATTGGCACACATTTATAACATATGAGGGATGACATCATCCTCTGCAAGTTAAAGAATGGGTCACCTATTCATGACAACAAGCCTTTGAACACACCAATGTATGAAAAGCACAGAAAGTAAGGAAAAAGTTACAGTTTTATAAAGTTTAAAAAGTGTAAAAGTGATATAATGTCCCTTCTCAAGTAGAATTCCAGAGTTGATCCATTTAAGTGCCAGGCGAAAGATCAGAATCAGATCAGATCAGAATACCTTTATTAGTCCCAGAGGGGAAATATACGTTGTTACAGCAGAAAAAGAGCCACAGACAGCTTAATGTTACATATGTTACATATGTTACATGCATTAAAAAGTATTAAAGTCAAAACAAAAAAGTTATAATATAATACAAAATATAATACAACTTAAAAGTTACACAATTTACAAAACACACATCCTGTAACAGTTCTTAGGATTTAGCAGCCAGGTATATATTGCACAGTTATTAACGGCATATACATATATTGCACATATAGTACATATTGCACATATTTGGTTGGTAATTAACAGCAAGGTGTGTTATAGTCTGTGTTGTTGTGTGTGTTGATAAAGTTGAGCGTAACTTTTTAGCTCTTAGAATGGTTGCTAAAGGGGTATTTTCAGGCAAAAGTCTTTGCTTTCTGATTTAAAAAAGAACATGTGGAAAGGTTAGCCTAAAAAAAATCAACTACAATGTATTCCTCTGATGAAAAATGTTCATGATGGAAAAATTAATCAAAGCATCCATTCAACTTGTGAAACAACTCCTGCGGCATAATGCTCTATCTTCTGGTGTGCTTGGCACTTTTCTGAGAATATTAAGTAGAACTTTAACAGATTCTACTTAGGTATATCAAATCATCTTTGTCCTTGCCCTACTGCAGCCAAACCTTATACCTAAGCTGCAATCACATGACAAGCGGTAAAGTGGCTCTGCGCTGATGTTACCTATGTTTCTATGGAGAGTGTTGCCGCTCGACTAAGTGGAAGCGTGACGTTCGAAATTATTTAAACTTTGATCCCATTTACCACCGACCTTTCGACACACAACCACCAGATGACAGCTGTAATCGGGGTTTCCGCTAGGATTTTTTCTTGCCGGTCAAGTGTCCGGATATTTAATTTATTTTACCGGACACATTTTAAAATTACCGGTCATGTTTCGATAATAATAATAATAAGAATTGTGTAGCAGAGTTTCCGTTCGCAGGTAATTACCGGACTATGACCGGATATGCTGATTTGGAAAACTCAGTTAATGGGCTCATTTTTATATTGCTTCAGTTTATAATCGTAACAGAACGAAAAGTTCAGATTAATTTTTCAATAAATGATGCGCTTCCACAAACAACAAACAACATAATTATTACAATCAAACAAACCACTTATAGTAGATAAAGTACATTATTCAAAAGTTTACATTAACTTTGGATAATAACACGTGAGAAACCGGAGCCTCTCTTTTTCCTCTCTCCTGACAGCCCGTCAGGAGAGGCTTCTCAATACTCTAATTTCCCCTCCTCGACTCCCTGTCCTCCGGTAGTGACCCGGAACTGGATTTCATCTGTCCATCAGACAGAGTGCTGCTGTGCCTCCTTTCATCATTAATGGACGTCTCTTTAAAATGATCGCTCAGAGGAGAGGAGTTCTCATTTCTCTAACCGCCTGCTGCTTCCCCTCCTCTCTCCTCGGCTCTTCCGCTCGCATCTCCTGTGGGCGGGACTAAGTCTCGAGGATAGGAGTCGAGGATAGGAGTCGAGGATAGGAGTCGAGGGGAAATTAGAGTATTGAGAACCCTAGTATCTCATGCAGCTCGCTAAACAGCGGGCGTGGCTTCAGGTGATCATGCAGAGCTGCTTGTCTCCATCAGACTCAGCAGCAGCTGATCTCTCTCGCGTCCGGTTACGCAGCGTCCACACGGCGGCGTGCATTGAAGCTTGCCTGTGAGCTTGTCTGAAACTCAACCATCAACCAATCACATGAATCTCCCGTCCCAGACACACAAGCACGCGGTTTGATTGGCTAGAGCTTGTACTGGCATATGATTTGATTGGCTGACGCTTCCGTCGAAGCTTCAAAAGTTGAGCATTGCTCAATTTGTGAAGCGAGCAACGAGAGCAAAGCGAAGCAACGCTCCCACAATGCAGTTCGGCAAAGCGTGACGTCACCCCATTCAAAGTGAATGGGAAGAAGCGTTGAAGCTTCAACGCACGCCGCCGTGTGGACGGGCCGTTATACTTCACTCGCGTTTATGTCCATATTGATCAGATCCAGCTCTCCTGATCGGTCTTTATAGAGAGCACCGATCAAACTATTAAGAGTAAATATCGACCGATAACAGGGCTCTCAAGAGATTTTGGCAGCAGTGTTTGGTACTCCAACTTCTGGCTCCCCTCAAAGTTCCCATGAAGCCCTCTGTACCGCGAATGTCAAAGGGGGGGGGAGGGGGTGTTAGTGGAGTATGAAGCCCTCTGTATCGCGAATGTCAGCGGGGGGGGGAGGGGTGCTAGTGGAGTGCACGCGGCTCAAACAAGCCTAGTACAACATTGCGGCGCAACTTGGTGGGCGGTACCCTGGAAAGAAATCTCTGCGTGAGAAATACAAGGTGTGGCGTGTGAGCGTGTGAATGGAGTGAAATGTGTGTGTCTCACGCCAAATGCGTGAGACTTGAGAGCTCTGCGATAAGGATCGGCGGCCAATCGATCGGAGCATCCCTAATTATTACCGGACAATCAATTTCACCAGCTCAAAACCGGTAATTACCGGCTAACGGAAACCCTGAGCTGTATGTAGCGCCGCAAGCTAGCCGAGCTAACTGGCTGTTTTTAACCGAAAGGCCCGGTGCCCAACCTCGCAGTGAGCAAAGAACAAATTGCAGAACATGAGAATGTTTACATTTTAAGCCGCGCTCTTATAGGGGAGAGAGCATTATATATACATTACTCACATTTTAGCTAGCTTACGTATAACTTATGCTACATCATGTTACCTATTTCGAAGTTAACGTAAAAGAGTATATGGAAGACAGAAACTTTTGTTTCTAACACATCTTATGATAAAATGAATTACCTTTTACGCGCCGCTGTTCATGGCAACCCCAACACACACACACACACACACACATGCACAATCAAACAAACACACTCTAGGGTCCACATACAGAGAGGTCAAGGGTCTCACTTTAGGGGGTTTACTGCCGTATGCATATGCATGTGTGTGTGTGTGTGTGTGTGTGTGTGTGTGTGTGTGTGTGTGTGTGTGTGTGAGAGTGTGTGTAGAATGTTTTCAGCCCATTGCCCACCCCCTGCTGACCTGTCTGTCATAAACCAGTCTAATGTCTCTACAGACTGCAGAGAGAGCACTGTGATCCTGACAAAGGCTTTTGTCTCAGCTAAAGCCTCTGTGCTTTTGAAACAGATGAGGCTCAGTTTCCTAATAGCGTCTTAGTGAATTTTAATTTTTATTGCAAGCCAATGAACCAAAATGATCTTTAGACCACAATCATGCTGGCGTCTCCCACGTTGGAGTCTCCCCCCGTGGTCCTTTTCAATTAAGGTATTCTAGAAATATATATACAACAGAAAACAAAAGATAAAGGTTGAAATCTGATATGTATATTATTATATATTAGGGCAACTTCACATTGTAGCCTACAGCAGGCCTATATTATAATGAGTTAGTAATTAATTATGTTGGGCAGGTCAACAATATTTGGTTGTGATAGAAATTATTATATCTTTCTTAGTGTCCTACAGTGTTTTGGTAAAAAAAAGAGAAGAGGGGTATCCCAGCTAGCGGGGAACGTTCTCACAACTTTGGCTAACGTTACCTATTGGTTCTAACAAGGTTTTAAAGAAACGTTTTAATCTGATGTTCAAAGAACCTTTTTAGGATGTTTATTTGTTCAAATAATGTTCCTATAAGGTTTAAGGTTAACTAAGACATAAAGTTTTAACTGCAACATTCAGAAGATGTTTTGAGGATGTTATTAAGGCCTGAGATGACAGAAAGTTTTTTATAAAACCTTTAATGTGATATGTTAACAAAGGTGGAACGTTTTGCCTGCAACATTCTAAGGACGTGTTTTGGACGTTGTTGGGTAACACATTAAAGATGTTCTTTATAAAACGTTCCCTCAATGTTACATGATAACAAATAAACCCGCTCCTGGCTGCAACAAAAGGCAGGGAGGCGAGCACGCGACAGGGTCTGATGGATGTGTGAGTAAAGATAGAATTAAACTTTATTTAAGTTCTCTTCTTATCC
>NW_011365360.1:3738-22073 GCF_000735185.1 Notothenia coriiceps | reverse complement strand
ACCTCCACTCCCAGCTCCCCTTTTCTAATAAACAAATGTTACGCTCACCAGCTGATTCCGAGTCATCCTTTTACATGTGTTAATAGTCAAATTCCAATAGTTAAGTAAACTATCATAATCATCCTAATGACCACAGTGGTCAGTCCACTTACCCAGGAATTTTGAGTTGAACAATTACAGGAATATGTCTTTGTTCAAATAATGTAAACATATTTTAGTAAATGGTTACCATAGAACCTTTGCATAATTTCTTTAACATAAACCATGTTATCCTTCTCTAAAATAATAACATTCTGGCAACATAAAAAATCGAACTTGCAGCTGAAAATGTTTTAAGAAAAGAGGGCATAATGTTCTAACAATGTTATCAAAAACATTTTAAGAATGTTTTTAGAGAACGTTATCCTACCTTTCAGAAGAACATTCTGGGAACCAAAATAAAAGCTTCTGGCGAAAACGTTTTAAGAACAGTAGGGCATAATGTTCTAACAATGTTATCAAAAACATTTTAAGAATGTTTTTAGAGAACGTTATCCTACCTTTCAGAAGAACATTCTGGGAACCAAAATAAAAGCTTCTGGCGAAAACGTTTTAAGAACAGTAGGGCATAATGTTCTAACAATGTTTTCAAAAACATTTTAAGAAGGTTATCACCAAACATTTTAAGAATGTTTTTAGAGAACGTTATCCTACCTTTCAGAAGAACATTCTGGGAACCAAAATAAAAGCTTCTGCTGAAAATGTTTTAAGAATAGTAGGGCATACAGTAAGTTCTAACAATGTTTTCAAAAACATTTTAAGAAGGTTATCACCAAACATTTTAAGAATGTTTTTAGAGAGCGTTATCCTACCTTTTAGAAGAAAATTCTGGGAACCAAACAAGAACTTCCCGCTGAAAACGTTTTAAGAATAGGAGGGCATAATGTTCTAACAATGTTATCACCAAACATTTTAAGAATGTTTTTAGAGAACGTTATCCTACCTTTCAGAAGAATGTTCTGGGAGCCAAACAAAAACTTCCCGCTGAAAACCTTCCTAGAACAATGACTGTAACATTCTCAGAATGTTTTTAGAACCAAAGATTTCTAGCTGGGATGTCAGGCTGTAACACTCTTGGTGTGTGGATAAGCTAGAGAAAAAATATATAATTGTTATATTAACATCACAGTGTCGACTACATTTAGATGTATATGCTATACCCCTATTGTTAAAACCAAACCATTGGGTTGGGTTTATTTCAATGATCAGAGTTCAATGTTTTCATGAAGTCATTCTTTTGTCATGTGATTAACATGCAGGAATGCTCACATGCCAAAACTAATTTCTGTACTTATGACTTAGTATTTCAACTGTAGTATTTATGTGAGTTCTTCAAGAAACATGTGATAAGGTCATTGAGTGTATTTTGAGTAAATGTAGAAGTCACGTCTTGAACTGGTACATGATGTAAATAAAACCCAAGAATGATGGTCTCATAAGATGATTAACTTAACCACATGTTATATGATGCTTAATAGGTATAATGTACAACAACGTCACACACCAGCACCACCGAAACACAACTTCAAGATCATGCTGGATTACAACAGTCCTGCAAAAAAACACTTGAAATGTTCATTATATAAACATGCTTCCTTCTATAGTGCATGAATGTTCAAGACGATATGCAACGTTTTTTCCAGGAGAACTGTTATTATCTACTCAGCAGCTACACCAACCTGAGCGTAGCTGCACAACGGCAGCTGCCAACAATCTCAATTCCCTTCTACTTCTGTTACAAATTAGAAATATTCGGTCAGACTGGAATCTTTTTTTCCAATCCAGAGTAGGTCTATCATGTATTTACAATTAGGTGTTCCAACTGCTAGGGCTTATTATACTAATATTAATGTAGCAATTCATCATATCTGAAGGCAACCTTGAATAAAACACCCAGAATAAAAGGAAAATACAAGTGTTTCAGTGTTAGGAGGCCATGCTTCATTGAAGTTAATGATACCATATTGACTTAGAAAACTGGACCTATTAACAGTGCTGGAAACAGAGTGTTACTGTTGGAAGGGAATCTATGAGGTAAATATTGGCTTCGAATAGTAACTTCAACATCTCAAGATGTGTTCTGGTGCGGAAGTTGAGTTTTCCAGCCTCAAGCTTGTGTCCCTATTGTAATGCGTAGGAGTGCACAACTGTTACTGTGTTCAATTTTAGTTGCTACCTCTTTCTGAAGCGGAGACAGCAAATGTTTGGCTGTCATTGGATGAACGATGAGTAGGCTGGGCTACAGAGTATTTGCCATTGTGTCATCCCATGTTCTACCCTCATACAGTCAAGTAACCATCATTTTGGGATAGGCACTGGAACATGGCTTTTGACAAAGTCAATTGATTTTTAATGGTCATAATTTGCAGCAGAAGCCTCAGGGCTTACTGTAATGGAGCAGAAAAAGCTGTATGCATAGTTTTTTGGCATAGAAGCTTTGTGGGTGGCTAATCTTGTGAAAAGTTCAAGTATAATGTTTTAACATATGGTTAACCATGTGAAAAGGTTACATTTAGGTTAAACTGTTCATTTCAAACTGGACACAAGCGCGGATCATCTTGAAGGAATTCCTGTGTTTGTTTGACTCATAGACCAAAGCAGACTTTTCAGTTGTAATACTACATCCTTTCCTCTAAACGTGTATTATGAATCAGGATGTTGTTGAGAAACCCTTTAAGGAGGCAACATACACCACTTTTTCGGTGTTCACTGCATGCTAAGAAGTGATGTCCCTCCTTCAGGGCCAAACTTTCTCTGTTAAAGACTGCATGCTTCCAATTAAAAATTTGTGATAAACTCAGTTAGACCAGTAGAGATGAATAGCTGACATAAATCCACAGATGCCAACTACATTGTTGCTACACCTCAACGAGGAATCCCAGAGAACAGGTGCAATGCCGGGCAGATTCTTCATAACCAAGGGAGGAACAAAAGATTCAAACAGCATGTAGTTACAGCGGGCCAACAATAGCAGTTAAACAAGTGTGACGTTCCAGTGAAGTAACACCTGCCAACATTACAAGTGTTGCATTATAAACATTTGCTCAACAGATGCGGAAATATCCAGGCCTAGATGCCACGTCTATAAAATTAGCGGCATGAAATTCCATTGAGACAACCAAGAACTTTTCTCTGCCCCTATGTGATATGAGAGCTCTGTGGGTGTTACACACTGACCCAACATAAAACAAATACCATTTTAAGTGGATCAATAGCATCATTGCAACAATGGAGCTAACTCTACCAGCTGTAACCACATGCTAATCTAATTGCACTTGTGTGTTTGTGCACGTGTGAGGTCAACTCGTCTATACATAGCTCCAAGAGAAGGGGATCTCTTGTGTCTTCTGTTGTGTTCTTTCGGGGCTCTATGGTGAAGTAGCAGAAACAATTCAGGTAGTTCTCATTCACTTTTCATACTTATTCCTTAAAAAGCAATGCACTAAATATCCTATATAATGTACTCGTGATTCATGACATTTAGATGCCATAAAGAGCAAACAACTTGCGAAATGAGGAGGCTGGGGTGGATGGACAGATCAAACAAGAACAGGACTTTCAACTTAAAGACCATTATTTACTATGTCTCCTGTGAACCATAAAGTAAGTGTTTACTAGTTGTATGTACTTTTGTTACATAAATTATATTTAACTGTATCATACGTAAATTACTTACCAAAAGTACTTATTTGAACCCAAACAACAAACTTCTTCTAGACCTAACCAAGAACTTTTGTTGCCAAAATAGGTTCCGCACTAACATATCTTAGGATCCGTTGGATGAGGACAAGTTGAACATTGAAATGCTGCTTTGGTTGCAGGACAGAAATCAAACAAAAGTGCAAAGTGGAAAAAGAAAGAGGAAGAGCAGACACAAACAAACTAAATACATAAAGGAAAATTGAACAAAAGACATCAACAAAGAGGGAAAAAAAGGAGACATTGAAACATCAACGAGTCCTTTAGTCTTGTCAAGTCTCCATGTTCAAGCTTAGCTAACTAGCAATCCATATCCAGCTGTACTATATGTGTCCTGAAGGGTCGTCTATGACACGGTGCCCTGACCCCTGACACCACAGGGATTAGAGGGGCCCCAGTGGAGAGTGGCAGGAACCAGAAGGAGAGAGAGGGTGTTACAGTTTGAGAGAGAGAGCTTGGGAACCCTGGAGGCTAAGGAACCTGTAATCCTCCCTGTTTTACTTTGATGTGATCACACCCAACTGAAAGGATGGAGGATGAAGGGGCGGGGGAGGTGGTCAGGAGGGCAGCATGTGTGGGTGGGTCGGGGGACTGACTGCGGTGCCATGGGGCTCAACGTTGGGACACACACTCACACACTCTCACAGGCACGCCACATCATCTGGCTCTGAGGGTCAGCGGGTATGAGACCACCTTCAAGCATAAGCTTCAGTGACACATTTCACAAACATACACACCTCAGAGCAGGTTCTGAAGGTCACCAAGTGGATTACAGCACCTTGCATTACCTTGGCTTTGTTTCTTTCACACACACTCACACACACACACACACACACACACACACACACACACACACACACACACACACACACACACACACACACACACACTTGCAATGAACCAGTGTTTCTCAGTGGAATGCACATTGCTCCACCAGTTCCCACCACCATTATATCTAGCTGACTGATCAGCAGATAATGAAGGCCTGTATGATGTAAGCAAAACATTTGAAGTTACTAAAGTAGGCCTTAATTAAACTCCAGTCATATATTTATTTAGAGAAAAGTACACTGACAAGCCTAAATCAATCTCTTTTCATTATTATTATTATTATTATTATTTTTAATCAAATATGGAATATATGTGATAAGGAATATGAGATTAAGAGTATAAAAGCAGATGCTGGTTTCGAGCCAGAAGCTGAGTGAGGGCCCTGTAATTCTGAGCTTCACTTTAATCAAACCTGGGCTGTAACACTGCTGCTATTTCTGAGAAAAACTTAGGACAGATCACAGTGAGGATGGATGAAAGACATAAAACTGGGAAATCACCTACTAAAAAACAGAAGCTTCAAACTTCAGCCCGCACACAGACAGCACACTCAAATCTAAAGATTTTAGAGGCCCACACACGCATCAGTTCCTGCATGCCACTAAATTAGCCATGTTCTTCTTTTTGTTTCATACAACAGGTTTAAACGTATTCCCTTAACACTTTAAGGGACACACGTAGAATCACCTAAAAGCTTTTAAAATATAGAGCATGGCAAGCTTCTCAAAATTAACCATGACTCTTTGATTCTTACTTGTACATATTTAACATATGTAGTTACTGAGCTACTTGCTCTGCTTTAAATGTTAGCTTTATCAATCAAATATATTTAAAACAAAATATATTACATGTATAACCTTTCTGTAAAGCCTATTTCTCTATTTAGAAAATGAAATGTATTTGTGTTGATGTATGCCAGGAGGAATGTTCCTCTCCCTCATTTAATATTATGCATGTGAACTTGTGATATTTGAGAAATTCTTGTTTACTTGTGCCTATAGTCTTTTGGCTGAAACCGATTATTTGTAAAGAGGGACCTTCCTGAACGACCTGCCCCTTTAAGAAGGAGTACCCTTCCCCTTTGTGATATGTATGTTTTAATTTCCCTGCTGTAATGTCGGTCAGTTCTAAATAAAAGAAGGTTTACTTGTTATTGAGTTTACTATCAGCATGTGTGTTTTACCCCTTGAGAGGGCACATGATTTTGTCAAAGTGCAATTGATTACCAATTAGCTCTGAATTATGGGAGATTGATGCCACCTGGGTCAAAGTGGGATTACTCCAGAGCTGCTCCCTGATTGGCTACAGGCAGCAGCTTGCAGACATGGTATAAAAGGGTTTTGAAGACAGCAAACATGGTTGGTATTTTCACTCTCCAGAAACATGGAGGAAGGCTGACTTGTTTACTGAACGTTTATTTTCGCTTCCCGGCCAGATTAAACCTAAGAAATGGTTTGTATTTCTATTTTTTGTGTCTTTCTGATTAGTTTTTCATTATTTAGAAAAACAACGCCTGCAAGCTGGTCCATTGTTTCCACTGACATTTCCAACCTTCCTCAATTACAAAGCAGCATGCTGCTATGGCAGACAAAGTCATCCAAAGCTCATACTGTATGAGCAGCCAATTTGATGTTGAGACTAGGATCATTTGAATTTGAAATGTGCTTACTGAGAGTAATGCTGTACTATATACAACAGGGAAAGTGCGGATTTAAGGATCTAAAACGAGTAATATAAACTGACAGATATTTTTATTCTTTGATTTTAAAGACTTAAAATCCAAACTGTCGTTAAAACGTTTGGATTTAAAAGTAATTTCTTGCTTAAAAGTAGGCAGATAAGGTGTATGTAATGGAACACGCACACACACTGCTGTGCTGCCCCATTAAGGTCTCTGACATGATAGCAGTGAGCAGACCCGAATAAATGATTCCTGATCCTGATGGGCACTGATCCAACCAGACAGGCTGCTCTCAGCACCATCAAGGATTAATCACACACACACACACACACACACACACACACACACACACACACTTCCCAAGGAGCTGTTGAGACACTAGATTTAGTAGTTATATGTAAATCTGCGAGCGCACCCTCAGGGAAAATATAACACAAGCTCAGCAATGAGCAGATTTCATGAGAACATTAGTGTTTCTGACACACAGGTAATTATATTGCAACACACACACACACACACACACACACAGCCTGTCTTACACTACCTGCTCCTGTGTAAGAACAGTGTGTGTTATGTTTTGATTTGAAACATTTATTAGTACCTTCCCCAAGTGTTTTTTGTGTTTTTAAGTTAGTTTGTTGAGTACCGTTTTTGTGAGTCTGTTTGTCAGCAGGATCTCTTAAAACCTCCTTACCAAATGTTCATAAACCTGGGTGAAGCATGCGTCAACCAATTACATTTTATAGCAGATCCAAATCAGTGGGCAGAACCCTTTATTGTTTTACTCATGGAACAGTGCCACCCTAAATTCATCTTCAAAAGTAAAAAAACTAAACCTGTCTTGAAAAGTGTGACCATTGCTGAATGTGTAGATTTCGTGGGGGATAATTATATTTTTTCCAAGCCCCAAAAGTACAGATACGGTCCCCAAAAGTACGGATATGGTTTTTTGGCTATTAGGATTTCTGAATAAAAATATATAACAGGTTGAATTTCACAGGAGGTGTTGAATGAATGAAGAAGAGGGGGCAAAATAGCTAGTTTAATAAAGCTCTGTGCTATTGCCAAAGGAAAAAAGGCAAATCTATCATTCTACTGCTTCAGCTTCACACACGTTTGTCAAGGCTTTTCACATTATTGCAGTATCAAACAGTAAAACCCAGTTGGTAGCACAAAAAGGTCACATAACTTCAGTTTCATCCTGAAAACCAAGGGGTGAGATTGTTCCTGGGTCCATACTTCTATTTTATAAGGGTAAAGATAACGTATTAGTGTAGTCGAGTTGAGCTGCATTTATTAAATTATTATTTAATTTTGTTATCTAATCAGGGCATTTTGCTAGTATGCAATATTTTACATGCTCTTTTTTTTGACATAAAGGGAAAAAAAAGACTTGAAAATCAGACCTCTTTCAACTCCCAATACACCATCTTTAAATAAGAAGTGTTTTCAGTTTAAAAAGTGTCAAAACAAAAGCTTCGGAGATTTTTCACACTGGTGAGAAGAAATTACTACCTATTTTGGCTTCTTTGAACACAACACGCTATCGGCAAGTAAACATTCACAGACCATGTCAACCTTCACTTACAATCACTTTCCCAAAGTGAGGAATGCAAAAAATGCAAATGCCCACTTTGCTCTGCCAGACACACACACACACACACACACACACACACACACACACATCCTGTGATCATAACTTCTACAGCAGATTACAGAAGTGGTTGAAGTACTTTGAGCTTTGCCATAATTGTGATTTCACTTTTAGATTTAGGTTGTCAAAACAGCCGCTGCCACACAAACACTTCACTCTCGCACACACAGACACACAGACACACAGATACACATACACACAGTCACACAGACACACAGACACACACATACACAGGCACACAGACACACAGACACACAGACACACAGACACACAGACACACACAGACACACAGGCACACAGACACACAGACACACAGACACACAGGCACACAGACACACACAGGCACACAGACACAAATACACACATACACACAGACACACAGACACACAGACACATGCACGATTTCAAACATGTGCACCTATCTCTCAGGTGCTCTGAGTGCCGTCTCTGTCTGGCGGGCAAGAGATCCCCACCCCAGCCTAGTAATTGAAGACAGTTAGAAATAAAAACGGGGGTGGGTGAGTGGAAAATAAGATGCTTATGGATATGATGAAGTTTCAGGACTGCTGCACATGGGGTTTCATCTCCTTATGTACAGCATCTACGTACAATACGTTTAAGAGCCTGTCAATTTAAAAAAGTAATTTCCCACTGAAGCCACCCATACATTTCTTATTACCAAACGTTGAGGCAAAGAACTGAATGATGATAAATAAGTGCTACAGGAAATCTCATAAACATAAAACTTTAAAGGATTAAATTATGAGGAGAGGGCACGAGAGAACAGGGTACAAAGAAAACCACAGAGCCCACACACATTCCTCCCACCATCTTTCTTAACTTTGACTTTGATGCAGACCTTTGTCCCTTTCTTGTTCCAATTTAAAATCTCCACTTCCTTCTGGACTGCAACTCTCAGCACTGCTAACTTTGCTGTTGTCCTGGTGAATGCTACAGAGAGGCATCAATATGTCCATGACACATGCACCTGTATTTCACTTCAGCACTACATCTCAAAGCTACCTACAAGGTGTGAAGGTGTCACCAATGCATTGACAATAACTTGATCCCTCACTTTGCTTCCCATTCGCAAACTCACAGTTATGTTTCGTGGACACAGACTTTACATCTAGAACTTCCTTTGGTTTACATTTACTTTATTCCATTAGGTAATCCACTAATTGCAAGTTGACCATGCTAAGGTGGCAAAATACAGTTCGGTATACATCCTTTGAGCAGGATCACCAACAATAGATTTATTGACTCCACAAGACCAACATTGTATTATTAAATAAATGCGCCTTGCTGTTTTGTTAGAAAGTATGCTCCCATGACTACCTGATAAAGTAAGTTAAGTACCTTTAACTTGTGCATGTTCAATTGTGCTTCCTAGGAACAGATGCAATTTCACATCTGCTCATGTTATGTTGACCTGTACTGTCTGGGACAAATAACTACTTTTTACAGGAACATGGGATAACTTACTGCAAGATTGAAATGCTTATAAAGTTCAAAGAACTTGTACAAATTGGAGAACAAAGACGTTTTAACAGCAGCACTAAGCTCAATGGCAATGCAATCAAAGAACATTCAACCCCGAACACATTCCAGAAACAAAGCAGAGCAAACACACAGTAAATGACAAAGGTTGTGATTTTGGGTTGCCAGGGAAACATAGGAAATCACCTCCTTATCATAGAGGTATAGCTGTTATTAACATTGCCCTGAAATGAAAAGGAACAAACACACTAAACATTTCTTAATCCATTGAAACTGGATTCTATGATTCTTAAGGAATTATGCAACAACTTTTCATCTGATGCCAACCTCAGCTAAAGATAGAACAATGTTTTCGGCATGCACTCAAGATGTCCAGAAACATCTGGCAGATGGGAGAGATTATCAAGGCAATCTGGAAATTCTAAACCTTTGTTTTCTCCTGCTTATAAAGAAGTCAAACATTGGCTGTGTTTTGACCGGTTTTGACCTATAAATGCTGCTTTTTTTAGTTGATGTGTTTATTTTAAGGCGGGCATTTATGGAAATGTTATGCTGTGCCTATTTGAAGAAAACCTGGTAGTTATTCTATTTATGGTGCTAAATTTGGTTCAAATATACAAGTCAGTCCACAGATATAATGAAATCATTTCCAAACCACAGCCTCCCTCTCCAGGCTCCCTCCATCCAGCCTCCCTAATTGAGGTTACAGGTAGTCGGCCAAGTAAAGGAAGATTAGAGTGTTCAAAGTAATAGGCTGTCCTGACCAAACAAACTGTCATGTCCCTCTGTTTTGGCTCAGCTGTTCTTCTCCTTCCACCCCTACTTTCCTCCCGTCCTTCCACTCCTCCCCTCTTTTTAGAGCCAACGTGTCAAAGGGGAAAAAACAAAGCTGTTTAAACTCTGCGAAGCATTTAAACCTGGACGTAAGGAGGAAGGGATAAAAGTACAGAGGGGAGGTTGAAGGAGACAAAAATAAGAGGAAAAAAGAGAAAGGGCCAGACTTTGTTTAAATGTGCAGCTGATGTCACTTTATTTTAAGATAAAGAAAATAAAAGTTCTTTACCACACGTGCATCCAACATGCACCTTTGGGGATTGCCCAAATCTTAATTAATACACACAGTTTTGGAGTGTACTGGACAACCGTCTCTGGATAAGGAAAAGAAAGCTGCCCTATGGATCGGTATTTGGTGAGCTTCCATGAAATGGACATATGACATTTGTGGAAACCTATTACTTACTGAGTGCTTAAACGATAAAAAAAAAAGATTGTCTTACAGTCATTACAAATCTTTGTCTGTGTTGACAAACTGCCTTTGTCTTTATAACTATTAACTTTCACTAATTTCCTGTTTTCATATTAATGAGTTTGACAAAGTAATCAGTTGTATGTTTCTGTTTTAATATGGAAAATTGGTCCAAGAATATTTCCTTTATTGTGTTTTTTGAGTGTTTGTCTATCCACTAGGCTAAAAAAGCAAAGATTGCTAGAGCAACATAGAATATTTGTGCTGCTGGGTTGTTCATTGCTAATCAGGAGCCAGAACTAATCAACAAGTACAGGACATCCAATCTTGGAGGGGACGCATTGAACCTGGAAGACAGTGCACACACTCACTGTCCACAAGAAGATGGATCATGGTCATGTTCAATCCATGGCACACACAAAACACACTGTCTCTTTGCTTTGAGATCTTAAAGAAGATTAATTAGACTTGTCCTTTTGACTTGAAGTTGTTTCCATAATTAGCTCCTTGCAGTATTTACTTTACTGTCTATCTGAATGTGTACAAGGCTTTTTTTCATTTAGCTACAGCAGTGAAAATGTTACCAAAAAGCATGAAATCTATCTTTACATGACACCCTTTGAGCATGTCGGGGTCAGAAGACTAAATGCCAAAATGGGAAGTATCAAAGAGTGAGACGAGTGAAAAACTGAACTCTTCTTGCATACGTATTGAATAATGATTAGAAAATTCTAAATAAACATGTCTTCCTAGAAGCAGTGACCCTATTTTTACAGGATAATCCACAGGATATATTTGTAGAAAGAAAATTCAAAGATCCAATGAAAGCCCTTAAACAGTTGTTTCCCTTTAAATCCGATTCCCCTTTACTCCAGTTTTCCCCATAATTCCTGCAGTAATATAAGGATGCATCAGCCATCGCTCCCTCCGATGGACACCTGGTTTTCACCAAAGGCTGTGATTAATCACAAGGTCTTCCAGCAGTGCTGATGTGCCTCAAACGGCAGATAAATAGGCACATGGTCCCTCTATCTGTGTAAATGAAACCTCAAGGCCATTGATGCCAAGACGCTGTAGCCAGCTTGGCTAACGTGACTGCTCCTGAACACATTAAAGAAGAAGTCTGCAGACTCTACTGCGACCGCAGCACACCCGCTTCAATAATAAATAAAAAACAGACAACTGTGTACTGCTTCTCCACATGTGTTATCACTTGAAGATGAATGCTATGTTGGCTGAATCACATTATATTTGTCCTCTAAAAGAAGGAAAACGCTTTGGCATAGAAAACATGAGAGATAAAGAAGAGGTGGTAAGGAAGATATGTAGGTGTGGGCATTTGTATCTTTTGGAGGACCTTTTGGACAGTTTTTATTTTTTTAGAATAAGTTAGTTTAGGATATGGTTACATAATGGATTTTATAAGAGGGACATTTGCAAGTATAAAAGTATGTGTGTACTTGATTAAACACATTGTAGGGATGCATCTCCCAATAGTGGCTTTGGGGCACATTAATGAATGAATATACAGAAATGCTGAAACCATTTGGGGCTGCATAATTAAAACATTATGGGGTGAATACTGGGCTCTTTTGCTGATAAATGACCACTATGTTTCCTAGCTATTCCTCTCTTTGCGGTTGTGAGAATGACATAAAGCATATGATATTTTTTATCATTTAGCTTAAAAAAAATCTGCCGCTGTGCCTGAAACAATGCTCATAAAAGCAATGACAGAAAAAAATAGCAAAGTCGTAGAACACTAAATCAAGCTGAAAGCACCATAACCCTCTGTAGAGCATAGGGTAACTGCAGCGTGTCTTTCTGGATTTGTCAAGACGAGTTCACAAGTTCAAGTTACAAGTAGTCAATTGATCTATTATTAGTTTGAGAAATATTGATATATCAATTTGAAGCAGTATTTGCAAGATAACACTTGCTTTGATAAAACTTTCACTTGTTTCTGAAAATAGTTACTCGATACAGCTTTGACAATAAAGGGGAACAAAAACAGTGTAGTAACTGAAGCAAACAACATTGTGTAAAAAAACATCTTTCTATGATTTGTTTACTCCTTTCAAATCATTAAAGCAGTTGTACTACACATGCTGCTAGTTAGTTAAAAGTAGCCTTGTAGCTTGCTAATAGTACGATTAAGGGCAAGTCGGCAGCACAGGAGTTATACTTGTTGAATAACTTTCCCCTGTGTGTGTCTGTGTGTGTTTCTGATTGTTGTCAGTATAAAACTGGGCCGAGCGTGTGTGATGTCTCCTACATCTGTTGATCATTAGTGGGATTCTCCCTCTGAAACATTCTGTCTCGCTGCCTGCCATTTCTTCCTCGCTCTTTATCCTCACTTTCCTCTTTGGCATCTGTGCTTATTTATTACATTTAAATAAATTGATTAATAGATCAAGTCATATTCAAAAATATTTACCCTTCTCATTAATGTTTCTTCTCTATTTGACCCCGACCAAAACCTCAATCTGTTGTGATGAATTTGAGGATAAATTTGGACTTAGGAAATTAATATAAACTGCACCAAGACGGATAACATCTCAAAGCCGCCTGACGTAGCTGAGCCCACAGAGAGTGAAATGTGATGCACAAGATGAGTTTTTGATTTCCCATTTCAGGCTTTTTTTACTTGATAAATAATTGGCGGAAACCTGGAGGTGGTCATTTAAAATGTTCCAGTCAGGCTTTTGGAGGATATTATGACACACAACATGCAGCTCTGCTCTCGCAAATCTTATTCTACCATTAAATTAGTGTGTGTTTATGTGTGTGTGAGCTCTTACTATCAAACACAACCGATCTGGAGTTTCCAGTGACCAGCGGTTTGTGTGTGTGTGTGTGTGTGTGTGTGTGTGTGTGTGTGTGTGTGTGTGTGTGTGTGTGTGTTTAGCATGCAACCTCACATAACCCTATATGGGCTGAACCAGTGTATTGGGATATTGAAAGAACATTGCCTGTGGTTTACCAAAGCTTGGCCAGAACACTTGAAAGAAAAATTATGAATTTTAAACATATAAATAATCGGCCAACATGCTGTTCATTCTTCCTTCCGCCACAAACATTTCATTAAATGTACAGTTGTGCTTTGCGTACATTTTGCTACACTAGTTTGATCAAGTATTTGAGTCCTTATTTCAGTTCTTACATGAGGCTTTACAGTCAGTGTTCCAGCAGAAACAAGTGGTTTGAATAGTACCTTTTATAAGCTGTGAGTAATTATGTTAGCATGTTAATGTTTTTTTCCCCTTTTTCTTTCTTCCATCACATCAGTGTATCACTGGCAACAATAACACAATGGGTTGATTCCATTTGAAACACAGATGCATGATAGGATGTTTGTCAAGGCCATCACTGTGAACCCGGCATTGCTTCTCTTAGCATGTGTTTTGAGGAAGGATTGTAAAAAAGGTGGTGCCTTTCAATATTGTGAATATGCGGTCAGGAGGACTTCACCAAGCTCTGGTTAGAGGAAAGAATGAGGGAAGAAAGTTGTGACGTTTTTCACTGGTCAGGGAAGCCACACACACACACAAGCATAGTTTGGCAGCAGTTCACGACCACAAGGGCACGCTGACATTTTGAGGCACTCTGAAAAGGATTATCTCCTTTTTATTCCTGCTCCTTT
Organism: Notothenia coriiceps; assembly: GCF_000735185.1. NCBI lineage: Eukaryota > Metazoa > Chordata > Actinopteri > Perciformes > Nototheniidae > Notothenia > Notothenia coriiceps. The sequence continues at coordinate 7,780 of NW_011365360.1, read as the reverse complement.
TCTATTGTTTTCCTTCTTATTCATTTATTTTCCCTCCTCTTTGTGAACTATCCGTTTACTTTCCTCTATGTCTCTCTCATTTTTTCCTACCTCTAACTTCATCATCCTTCATAATCCTCCTCTGCCCTGACTAATAATCTTTCCATCCTTCATGACCTCTATCTCCTCCTTCTCATGTCTTTTCCACTAAAACAGATAATAAAATAATACACCGTAAAATATGCCTGAATTAAACTAACTGCGAAGGCAGCCCGTACCCATTGCGGTCAATTATTTTTGTTTTTCTTAATGACACGGATTTCCCCGCCTGCAGCCTCCTGCCAACACCTCCAGTGGATCCCTCAGATGGGAAACACATCAGACGCCATGAGATCATACTGACAGACGTTTGTATCTGCACTCCCTCTGAAGCTGGATAAATGCAACGCACCTGCAGCAGAGATCTGTCAGGAAAATCAACACAGGATGGACGGATTTCACAGTAATTCAGCTCAAATAAGTCTCTGATTTGTCTGACTTCCATACTGGTTTAACTGTAATACGTTTTAAAGGACACAAGGTAAACCATTTTATTAGGATAATTATATGGAGAATTAAGCATTTGCTTGGCTGTTTGTGCTTATTATGTGAAGGCTAAACTGAACCCAAATAGTTGGATATTCAGTGGATATTTAGTGAAGACAGCTGGCTCACACACACACACACACACACACACACACACACACACACACACACACACACACACACACACACACACACACACACACACACAGTCCATTGCAAGTTTCGATGAGCTTAAGCAACTTGAAATATTGCTTTCAAAAGATAACTCTAGTTTAATCTAACTTGATATCTTTTTGTACCTCTTTAGTCACGTTTCAATGTATTGATAGGCCAATACAAATATTTGAGTACCTCAATTGTGGTCAATATGACGGCTCCCAAAGCAAATACACATCTTTTATAGTATATTAGTGCAATATTTAAGTAGTGGAATCGATCATTCTCTAAGAGTGAGCGTCACCTCTTTCAGGTGTAGGCCACTGTATTCCGTAATTATTTCCTGAAATACCGATCATTTATTTTCTCTGTAATTGAATTCCACAGGCCTTTTTATAGTGGCTCATGAGTGATATAATATAACTACTATGAATACTCACTCTATGTTGCAAGTGAAATCTGAGCTGTAGGGTAGACGCAGTTAATATGGTTAGAATAAAGGTGTAGACAGAGACGACAACATTATGGAAAATAAGACAGATAGACAAAGGGCGAATAATAAAACCAGAAGAGGAAGAAGTAAAGAAATAAAAGGATAACTGAGGAAAGAATAATACTGCCTGCTCATAAATCATTTCCTTTTTCTTCCCCCCTGACAACACTTCTCACTGCTCTGCCATCCTACTGCCAAATGCCAAAGTCCCACTTGGAACGTCATATAATTACACCAATTACAGTAACCATCTGTGACATGTTACTGTACATTGTATATGTCTGGATTCCTACTTTCTTTCACCAACTGGAAACAGTGATTGACTCTAAACCCAGTTCATGGCAGCTTTTAAGTCTCATTGCCCACAGTTTATTGTCCCCAGTGGTGAGGGAAAATGTCACACACTGTCACTATCAAAGGACATTTGTAATTGTAGTATCTTGATAAGTGTTTTACCAGTGTCTAGTACCGCTGCTGCTTTACAGTCAACAAGGTGCAACATTGTCCACACATGTGCATGCCAAATGATTCCTAGAAAGTATTGAAGCACCACATAACTGTCTATACAAGACCTTTCCAGCATACCAGTTTATCATTAAAAAAATGTCAGCCCAAGGTTTCTCAAAGATGCACAAATGTGCACATATTTCTGTAGAATTGGTTTTCTCAACTCTTTTTAGTTTTATGTTCCAGTTTGTATTTTGTTCATGAATTACATCAAAGCATTTATCACAGTTTCTTTTTTGTTCCTTGATGACATTAAGTGTATTTATCCCAAACACTCTGAGCCAAGTACAGAGAGGAGAAACCCAAACATGACCTGGTATGGCTGAACTGCTTTGGTGACCACGTCATCTTTGACTAATGAACTGCAGCCATCCCACACAGAGATCGGAGCAGAGCACGGTCAACCTCATAATATTTCTCTCAGGTCTCCACATGGGTAGTTCACAAAGAGACTTACAAAGGAGTAAATATGTTCAGAAGTCAGAAGTGGATTTTTGCAAACTATAGGCGCTTTCACACCGAGTACTTTTCCCAGTATAGTTCCGATATAGTTCCGAAAATGTGCATTCACACCAAAAAGATCTGGAACTAGAACTTACTTCATGAGAACCTTTCAACCCCCTTTTCAGTCCCAGGTACTTTCGTGGGAGAAAAAGGTTCCCATTTCTGATTGGCTGGGCGGATTGCAATTCAATTCAATTCAAAACCTTTATTTATTCAGGTGAAAACCCATTGAGATCATTGACCTCTTTTTCAATGGTGACCTGCTGCAAGTAGGTTCCAACATGAATACAAAGATGACAGAAAAACAAAGAGGACATCATATGGCATATTTACATTGACTACAGTTTGTATAGCTAGTAGCATTTACAGATACCAACAGTTTCCGATTGGATAGCATCTATCCTTGCTTTAAAAACATGTAATGGAACCAAACTGCTCAACTTCCATTCCTTTTGCAGACTGTTCCAAGTTAGCGGGGCTGCGCATCTAAAAGCTGTATTCCCTAAGACAGTCCTAGCAGTTGGCACATTTAATACAACCACAGCATTTGATCTCAGGCAGTAGCCATTTACAATACGCCGTGAGATCAGGGAGCAGATGTAGGATGGAAGTTTCCCTAACATTGCTTTGTAAATAAAAAGATACCAGTGATTGAGCCGCCGTACAGTTAGTGAAAGCAAACCTGCCCTTGCATACAGGGTACAATGATGGGTTAATGCTTTACAGATTGTCACAAATCTCAGTGCACTGTGATAGGCGGCATCTAACTTGATCAGGTAATTGGCCGGTGCATTCATATAAAACAGATCACCATAGTCCAGCACAGGTAAAAAGGTCACAGTGACTAGCCTTTTCCTGGCCTCAAGTGAGAAACAGGACTTGTTTCTGTAAAAGAAACCTAGCCTAACCCTCAGTTTTTTTAGCAGGTTATTGACATGCAGTTTAAAAGAGAGACAGTCATCAAGCCAGATACCAAGGTATTTGTAACAGGTTACCACTTCAAGTTTTTTCCCTTGCGTAGTTACAATATCTAAAACAGGCTCTGGTGTCTTTTTAGCTTTTGAAAAGAGCATTACCTTGGTTTTATCCACATTTAAAAGAAGCTTTAGTTCAGAGAGCTGAGTCTGAACAGTGTTAGAAACAGCCTGTAATTTAACAACCGCCTCCTTAAATCATCCGCATACAAATGTAAAGTAGCTTCATCCACATTATCACCTAAGCTGTTGATATATATGGAGAATAAAAGTGGACCTAAAACAGAACCTTGTGGTACACCATTAGAAATGTTTAACCACTCAGAAGACAGCCCATCAAAATGAACACATTGGACCTTTCAGAGAAGTTTTATCACAACCACCCCACTTCATGGCTGGATAGGCCCAATAGCGAGAGCCTCTCTAAGATGCATGACAACGGTGCAAACGCTTGGAAATACAACGTGACAGTTAGATTAACGAGGAAAAGTAATATCTACATTAAGTTATAACTCAGACACCTTAGGAGAATGACCAACTGCGATGACCGCGGGGACAGACGTAAATTTATTTGAAGATCTTATTTGGCCGAAGAACAGCACACCTAAGATGAGGCAAACAAAAAAATGTCTCATCAATAAATGGGGAGAACAAAATGAAAAACGCCAAACGATTGAGGATCAAAAACTTCATAAGGAGCACATAGGAGTGAGCATAGACCTGACTTGGCAAAAGACAAGAGCAAGGATCTTACCATGGCAAATAACAAAAACAGACTGATCAGAGAACACTGCGGGGAACAGGGGCATTTTAAACCACAAGACAATCAGAACACAGTGGGAAC
>NW_011365360.1:0-3052 GCF_000735185.1 Notothenia coriiceps | reverse complement strand
CTATAGGTCTGTTAGCCTGTTTCAAGGAAATCTCTTACCTGGCTTCTATAAACTCCTCTCATATTTAAGGACTTGATATGCAGCTGAGAGCCATTCCAAGACATGGATATAAGGCACTTTCACACCAAGTACTTTGCCGTACTTAGTTCATGAAAACTTAGTTCATCAGATCGCGTTCACACCGGAATAAGTCCCTGAGGGAGGATCAGTCAAATGAGCCGCTGACGTCACTTCTTCTTCTTCTTCTTCTTCTTCTTCTTCTTCTTCTTCTTCTTCTTCTTCTTCTTCTTCNTTTATGAGTTTGATCTTGATCAGACTGGCCAAACAGGTTTTTAATTGATTAATTTAATAATTATATTAATGAATTATCAGTCAAATAAACACAAGTGGATACTTGTGTTTATTTGACTGATAATTCATTAATATAATTATTAAATTAATCAATTAAAAACCTGTTTGGCCAGTCTGATCAAGATCAAACTCATAAAATTATGACCAATTATATTTAATGTCCAATTTCTTGCTACAGTGTTAAGATTGGGGAACATCAGTAGCCCTCGAATAGTAGGAGTTGATACACAAAGAAACACAAGACACCCTGTCTGCTGTTTGTACTTGTAACACAAGTCTCAACCCTATATGCTGCAATCTTGGCTAAAAGAATCCAAGAACAGAAAGGCCTTGGTGTTCTCAGGCAGATGATCACACAGAGCAGTGGGAGGGGAACACTATTCGCCCTGCCTAATTAATTAACACACTTAATGAGTTCATACTTAACGAGTTCAGCCTGAACACTGCCCCTAATTGGCCATGTCAAATGCATGTGTCCCATGCTAATTGGCTCTTTGATTGGGGTTTCATAGAGTTAATTAGCCAATTAAACACTTACATCTGCCAGCTCTGTCTCAATCTGGCTCTGGCTCGGATTTTGGGTAGCTCGGAAAGTACACCAATGTTTGCCTGCCAATGTAAAGCTACAAATAAAAGGGAAAAAAGAATAATGTGTGTTGAAAATAAAACAACTACATTTTTACGAACTTATCTTCATTTGTTTTTGAAGAGCGTGGTGGTCAATGAGAGTAGTCTTATTATGAAGAGGAGAGAGAGTAAGGGTAATGGGGAGATAAAGGAATGGGTCAAAAGATAAGTGAAGCAGTCTTTGTTTGTTTTTTTAATTAGTCAGCAGTTAAAATCCTCACACATTAAATATTCACATTTGTTTTCACATTTTCCTCTAAACATTATCAAGATTCCTTATTGAAACCAAATGGGACAGCTAGAGGCTAACACAGCCCAACTGTCCCTTTGCTCCATGAGGAATGTGAACAATGAGAGCTAGTCTTTGCATGCGAACTGAAGGTCAACTTTAGATATGTGGCCACAAGTTCCACAATGTAGAAACACATTGTGAAATGTGTGTGATCTCTTTCATGCTGAACACACCCCTTTAGATTCTCCTACATGTGGCCTTCATCGTTCTGTGGCTGATTTTGCAACAGAATATCGCAAACTTACAATTGGTGCATAAAAAAAGTTCAAAATGAATATATAATAATGTTTATTTCACAATAAAATAACATAATTCTTTATCAAAATCTATTTTCCTTTCATAATTAAGTAAAGAAGTTTCTGTGCTTTCTAATTTTTCAGCAGACATTCAACTTTTCAGTGTCTGTTCACCTTTCAATACTATGACAGTGTATTTGTTCATAAATAATTCCTTTTGGGGTTGAAGCCAAACAGGTGTAGCAGAAAACATGCATTAAAAAGTGATTGCACACTGTAGGTCCACAACTATAAAAAGCATCAACAGCAAAATCACAGTGCTACGTTCATAAATAATCATAAAACTGTAATTACTAGCAAGGATCAACAGATTTGGATTTCAACATGCGTAAGAAGATGAAGACTGGGATTGATTACAAATCCAAGGCAGCTTTGGCTCAATTCATTTCCTTAAGTGACAACATGTTTGAGGAATTGTCGTCTTCTGAGAAGTTACACCATGTGGGATGTGGCCCAGGAGTGAGATGAATTAACAACTGTCACTACGTAATTTGTTTTCCAGAGAGTAATGCATGCTGCAAATGTTGGAAAGTATGCAATTTCAGTTTCAAAATAACCTTTTCTGAGTATTTATCTGATGGAATTTGAGCATGTTGTTTTATTTAGATGATGAACAATGCTGGCCAAGGGATGTTGTGTGTATGCCAATATTTTGCATATACCTACATTATATGTTACTTGTTAGACGCTTTTATCCAAAGCGACTTACATACTCAATACTGTGGGCAATCCCCACAGGAGCAATTTGGGGTGAAGTGTCTTGCCCAGGGACACAACGACATGCTGACTGCAGTGGGGTTTGAACCTGTGAACCCCTGATCCGAACACCAACGCACAACCCACTGCACCACACGCCTCCCCACCTATGAGCTGCTGCTACACTTTGAAGCTAATCTACAGTAATACTTTGCAACAAAGCTCTTAAATGGCTGTTAAGGTTTCTCTTGAAAAATAAATCTGTCTATGAAGCCAGAATTTAGATAAAACCTTTACCTGTAAATGGCTTCAGCCTCACTGCAGCTCATCATCCTCTCAGAGGAACGAGCATAAAATCCACAGTGCAAACCAGGATTTGAGACCACTTAGGAAGATGACAGATGGGATTGGTAACAAATCCCCTTATCCTCAGCTCAATTCATTTCCATAAGTGTGAACTGAAGTTTTGTGGTGAGACAAGAAGTTGCAGCCAAGAGAGATTTGACGCAGGAGTGTTGTGAATTACGCAAAAATCATGAAACCCTCAAGGATGATCAGTCGGTGTATACTGGAATATTCATACCGCAATGAATATTGCAAGGCAGCCACTTGGGAACATGGGAGGCAGGTGAAATTACTTTTAAAGATAAAGTCGCCTTAGTCATTTAATGTGAAGGGATCGTAAATCCCCTGCTAGTTTGTGCATACATGCAGTGCACATACACACACTTCTTAAAAGATGCATTAAGCAAAAAAAGTCACAGAGGACTGCATGAAAAACACCAAGAGA
>NW_011365359.1:0-3360 GCF_000735185.1 Notothenia coriiceps | reverse complement strand
TGTATACTGTATGTGTATATTCAGTATGTGTGTATACTGTATGTGTATATTCAGTATGTGCGTATACTGTATGTGTATATTCAGTATGTGTATACTGTATGTGTATATTCAGTATGTGTGTATACTGTATGTGTATATTCAGTATGTGTGTATACTGTATGTGTATATTCAGTATGTGTGTATACTGTATGTGTATATTCAGTATGTGTGTATACTGTATGTGTATATTCAGTATGTGTGTATACTGTATGTGTATATTCAGTATGTGTGTATACTGTATGTGTATATTCAGTATGTGTGTATACTGTATGTGTATATTCAGTATGTGCGTATACTGTATGTGTATATTCAGTATGTGCGTATACTGTATGTGTATATTCAGTATGTGTGTATACTGTATGTGTATATTCAGTATGTGTGTATACTGTATATGTATATTCAGTATGTGCGTATACTGTATGTGTATATTCAGTATGTGCGTATACTGTATGTGTATATTCAGTATGTGTGTATACTGTATGTGTATATCTGGGTATTTATCTCTCGGTTCAGCCAGTATGTTTTACTATGAAAGCAACGAGTAGTACTATAATGACATGGTGAGTATCAAATCAATAAATTAATAAAATAATTAATATTAATTAATTATTTAAAAATTCCTTTTTTTATTATTATTATTTTTGTATGCTATAGCTTTATTAATATTTGTTTTATTTTATTACCATTATAGTTATTTTTTTTTTATTCAAATTATTGAGTATGTTTTTTTTCCGTTTTTTTTAATTATACATACATTTAAAAAAAAGAAAGAAATGCACACATACAGTTAGAAAAAATAATTAATTGATTGTGAGTTACATCAGATCAACTCCTGTGAATAAGTGCGTCTCTGTTATTAACTCTAGTAAATTGGTCTCATGTACATCTAGTGTGTGGTATAGAGCTTTAATGGGATTTGCTTGAGATGTGAATAGACCTGATTCAAAAGCTCAGGGAAAAAAAATAATGGCCTGAATAATAGTGTAAGTGAGTGAAAGCCATCTTCCCTCCCTCACAGTCCATACATGTGAGATATATGATTTTCTCTCCTTTCAGCGGAGACCTGTTGTTATCCTCGCTCTCACTGCTCATTTAAAACCCATTGAAGCTGATAGGATGGTTCGCTAAAACGTTGTGGAGATGGCCTTCCAAAATGGGCGCCTGGATTTTGTTTTCATACCTTCAGAAAAAAGTCGGCCCCCAATTTACATTCCATAACTACCACTTGAAGGCCGACCCGCTGCGCCCCCTTTCCACCCGCCACATCAAAGACAATTACTGTCGACATCACATCAAATTACAACTGTTGGTTTGCTTGTTTGTCTCGTTATGTGGCTTAAAACTGCCATCTCCCACCCAGGGAAGGTCCCCTCCCATCTGCCCACCCTTATGGGTCCACACACACACACACACACACACACACACACACTCACACACACACTACATACATCCCCTTTCAGCACAGAAAGGAGAACGGACAGGCAGCCGACAGCCTAATGGACTAATTTGTAATTGCGAATGAGAAAAAGCTGAGTTGTTGGACGTGTTATAATTTGACAGAGAGTGGCAGCTCTGAGCTGGACAATGACGCTTCAACCGCAAATCCCACCCCCACCCCTTCCTCCCTCCTTCCTCCCCCTTCCTCCCTCCTCAACCCTCGCCTTCAAATGCTTTCTTTCTTCCCCTCTGTGGAGATTGTTCAGAAAGGAAGGTGATGGGAGAGATGCTTTCGGCACATTCTGCTGCTCAAAGCTCCTGGCTCTGTCATATTCCTTTTCTTTCCACCCACCACCCCCCTCCTTTGCTGCCTTCACATGGATCCCATAGGATAGAATAGGGAAAGTATCTCACATGCGTTTGATGTGCAGGACAGATGGGGGGCTCGAGGGACTGTAAAAAATGAATCGAGGCTAGTAATAGGAAAGATGTTTTGAATCCTCTCCCCCATAAGATATTTATCAGGGGCCCTTAGTGGTGGAGGAAGACTTCAGAGTGCTCCCTTAATGTAGCATCTGACGACTAGTAGGGGGGCTGTTCCAGGAAGTAGTGCTGTAAAACAGGAGGGGAACATTAGCGGGGAAGTCTCTCAGGGCCCAAGGAGGAGAGGAACAACACGCAGGGCGGCGCTTTCCCAGCATGCAACACAGGACAGAGAAGAGAGGTGTACAAGAATATGTCCCGCAGCCCCCCAGCAGCCGTGATATCACACGAGGTGGAGAGCAAGACGTGCTGTACTCCCAACATGCTTTGCACTTTAGGTAGACTTGGTACTTCAATAGTTGAGAAAATAAATAACACAAAGCAGAACCAGATGAAGAGAAGGCAGAGACTTTAGAAGACTCTCACATTTTGACTTCATGGCTTTTTTTCTATCAAGAAAAATAGGCTTTATGGTCCCATGTTAGACCCTTTATTCAGGAGATATTGCAATAAAGCAATATATTGGACCCTGCAAATGTATCTTCTTAAACATACACATGACCTTTGACCTTTGGACGATTGGCTTAAAAACAATGCCTCCAAAGTTATATTCTTGCCAAGTCTTTATTTTATACCATTCCTGCTAATATCAGAAACCAGAATCAGACATTTGTCATCGTTACAGTAAAAGTGACAAAGCATTTAAAAGCACACATTAGTAAAATAATGGCAAATAAATACAGTTAAAACGTGTAAAAAAATCCCCCAAAATCCACAGACGCCTCCATTGGACTCCTTTGTTTACTTCTGTAACATAGTGACATCACTATGGAACACTCACACTTCTCTTGCTAACGCTCAAACGCATTATACGTGATAGGCTAAGGGGCGGGACATCTCTAAGCGGTTGACCAATCACAACAGAGCTGGCCAGCTAACCAATCAGAGCAGACTGGGCTCTGGTTTCAGACAGAGGGTGAAAAGAGGTCAGCACAGGCAGTATGAGAAAAATATAGAGCTTTTTGAACATTAAAGCACAAATTATTCAAATAGAAATAAATTATACACATCCCAGGTAGAAAATATTAAAAATAGCAGTATTATATTAGTGGAACATTTAAAAGTAATGAGCCACATAATAGTAAACATTAAAATAAACAGTAATAGCATTGTAAAATATATGTTTTTTAATCTAGTAATTATGCTACAGTATGTAATGTATTTCCCTTTATATGCCAGAAAAAACAAAAATGTCAGAAAATATTGTTTTCTTCTCCGACATGTAATTACCAAACTGCATAACATCCGTAATACCCAGCAATTAGCATCAGTAACGAGCTGATTTCTAATCCCAATGACCATAAAGCAGTGCGTGCGTCTCCCCACCTTGAAACAGTGAAC
>NW_011365358.1:0-1132 GCF_000735185.1 Notothenia coriiceps | reverse complement strand
CCCTCTCCTGCTGATGTTCAGGTGTATATCAGTATGTAGTGTCTCTACTTTAAAGAGTCCTCTCCTGCTGATGTTCAGGTGTATATCAGTATGTAGTGTCTCTACTTTAAAGAGTCCTCTCCTGCTGATGTTCAGGTGTATATCAGTATGTAGATGCTTGATAGTTGAATGAAGACATTTATACATCCCAACGCTCCAGAGGGTTTAATTCATTCTGCTTGCAGCTCACTCCTTACAACAGAAGCCTCAGATTTCTATAATACGTTATTGGCTTTTTTTTTTTAAACTTAGATTTGTTTGAAAATGTTTTAATTGACTGAGTTGAGAAGTTGTCTCATTGACACATGAATATACTGTGTAATATCTGTTTACATATATATTTAAGAAGTACAATATAAGACAAGCTCAATCTCCATTATACTCTTAGCATTTGCTGAGGGCCGACATGCAAGAAGACGCACTGGTTCAAACTGATGTGCCTTCTTTCTTTAGGATAACGGCCATCGTTGATCGCAGGAAGATGTGTTTATTTTTACAAACATCGTCATTGCCAGATCTCAGACGCACACATTCCCGATCCTTACGATTATCTCATACATTCCTAAACGCTGCACTTCCTGTCTTTACGACTAGTTTAAACTGTGTTATCCCAACAGAAAGTTGAAGGGACTCAGAGGAGACAGAGAGAGGAGAAACATCAGGAGAGAAGGATCAGGGTTTGATTACTCAAGCCTGTTTGAGGCTCCGTGCATCAACACTGATCACAGGGAGCTGGTTCTCTGCAGGATATCAGGATGATGTCTTTATTCAGAACTCTTTATTGATTCGCTCCTGCTGGGAAATCCCCTGGCTGGGAGCCAAAGTGTGTTAAAGTGTGTCGAGCCTCTGTGTTCAAACTGCAGATATTAGTGTGTGTGTTGTTGTGTTCCTGCGCCGCAATCCCACAGCGTGTGTGTGTGTGTGTTAAGTCTCTTTCAGAGAAGGATTGTCAAACATCACCGGCTTCATCTCACTGCACAGACACACACACACACACACACACACACACACACACACACACACACACACACACACACACACACACACACACACACACACACATACACACACACACACACACACACCACTACTA
>NW_011365357.1:0-373 GCF_000735185.1 Notothenia coriiceps | reverse complement strand
GAGGACAGAGGGTGTCGTATTGTCATACTGATATTCTGTACACACTGTGAAGTCCACTGAGACAAATTTGTGATATTGGGCTATATAAATAAACATTGATTGATTGATTGATTGGTTGATGATGTGGTGCATGCTCCAATTCAAAGCCAGAGAGGGTCTGAGAAATGTCTTTCTTTATGTGATGTTGCCCCGGCATGTGTTGTTATTAGCTCATCCCCCTCTCTCTTTCAACAGGTTACTATGCCCGTGTTCAGGGAGTGAACCATCTCCTGGACGCGTTCCTCAGGAAGACGCAGTGCGACTGTCAGGTGATCAACCTGGGAGCCGGGCTGGACACCACCTTCTGGAGACTCAAGGTTTGCATCATGTAGTG
>NW_011365356.1:22500-23592 GCF_000735185.1 Notothenia coriiceps | reverse complement strand
CTACACACGGCGGCGTGCGTTGCCGCTTCAACGCTTCTGCCCATTCACTTTGAATGGGGAGACGTCACGATTCGCCGAACTGCATTGTGGGAGTAAAGCGTAGCTTCTCTCGCGGTGCTCGCTGCAAAAGTATAGCAATGTTCTACTTTTGACGCCTCGATGGAGGCGTCAACCAATCGAATCATATGCCAGTGCAAGCTCTAGCCAATCAAACCGCGTGCTTGTGTGTCTGGGGCGGGAGATTCATGTGATTGGTCGAGTTTCAGCCCCCCCCCGCCGGCAAGCGACAATGCACGCCGCCGTGTGTAGGGGCCGTAACAATGTACATTTCCCCTCTGTGGGACTAATAAAGGTATTCTGATTCTGATTACCCAGTACACAGCCCTCCTGTTCCTTGTAATGCTTGTAGCTGCTAACTAGCTGTGAGTTAGCATGCCCTTGTGCATTATTTTTGCAACACTGGTAAAGTGGTGTCATTCCCACATAGTCCATTAATTTCCACGTTAACTTCCAACCGCATTTTCCTTTCCAACATGGCCATCTTCTGTAAAATCTTCTGTAATAAAGTAAGCAGAGGCAAGAGCAAGCAGAAAAGCGTCTGCACTGTAAGAAAGCAGGAAGTGCATGCTCACTGTTACGTGCTCCCCTCCTGTTTGTCTCTCTGTCTCCCTGCTGCACAGACACACCTGGTCCGCCCCTGGCTCCGCCTCCCCCAGGTGTCCTAATTACGTTCAGCTGGGAACTTGAAAAGGAGAAGCTGGAGGAGAAGAGGTCTCTCCCCCGATCTTAATGCCGGAAGACGTTGTCCGTGGACTACCTCCTTCTACTGCTTTAGGATCTGTAGATTCCTAGTGTTTTTGTGTCTTTATGTAGGCTACTCTGGAGGAACAGGTAGTCTACGTTTTCGCGGCTTTGTTTTCTCCCGCAGGGATTTGTTAGGTCTCTGGGTAGCGGAGGGAAGCTCTGGGTCCTACGGCCCGTGGTGTGGCTGGCCCAGGCCCCCTTCGTCTTTTTGTTTGTTTCCTGTCCTCCAGCGCCATTGTTCATTTGCCGGTTGACCATGTGAGAACGGATTTATCTGAATAAATGAAC
>NW_011365356.1:0-17500 GCF_000735185.1 Notothenia coriiceps | reverse complement strand
CTCAGCATGAATAGAGAGCTCCTCTCCACATTTATATTGAAAATGTGAAATTAAAAACTGGCAGCTGAGAGGATCAGCAGAATGCAGGAGAAACACACTTTACCTGAAATGAACAGTAGCAAGAAAACATACATGAATTAGCAAGATTGTTATAGCATATTATATCCTGTTTAAATAGCTATGATTATAATGTAACCCTACAAGGATAACACTGCATTGGACTAATTATGTTTTCAACTCCCACAATGTTATTAATGCAAGAACAATGTACTGACACTGATCACTTTTGGATCATTACACTTAAAGGTAACCTATTATGCAAAATGTCTTTTATACACAAATATGTGTCGCCAGTGTGTTAAGAGAAGTTTCAGGAAAAAACATTATCGTGTTTTTTGTCCTGATCAATATACAAACCTGCAAAAAATGACCTGATCACATTTTCTGCAGGTAAGGGTTACATCTCAGTTTGCTCACTGTTAACTTACAGTTATAGTGTGATTGTGGTCCTTGTTGTTAACGTTTTACAGTGACATTACCGTAACAGTTACAGAACGTATTACCTACAATTGATCATACCCCAACAGTGTGCCTCACACCAAAAAGTGTTTGTTTTTGTTAATGTTTGAAAGTGCTGATCAGAGCAGCCAGACTGCTCCCTAAATTAAACAGAGAAAATAACTTTGTCCACAGCGGGAGCTCTTTATTGATTTGTATGGCTCTTGTTTCTGCCCCATTACTCATATAGCTACAGTAAAAAACCTGATCCTAGAACTTCAGATGAGATGCTGCTGCTGCCCACACGATATTGCCAAAATCACCAGAGGACAGTCCAAATCCCAAACCTAATTGAGAGCTAATCAGTTTCAATTACAAAGGTTTTTCCATTCAGTGTTGCATTGCCGAATGCCCCTAATAGCAAGAGTGCTGCCCACTCATGCCCACTCACAATATGTTATCGTGCCATTTTTACACAGCGTGGTGGAGTGAGAGACAGAAGTATAACATGCCAGCAGACATTTAAATGTTAGACCCATCCTCGCACAAGTACACTCTCTTCGGATAAATAATTTGTTTTCCGGACGATATGCTTTGGCTGAATAAAAAATATCCTGGTAAGAAGTCACATGTAGTCAAAATCACCCTCAGTGTGGGAGTTTTGACGGATAAACACATCTTTACTTTATCTTTATACACAAACACATATTGTAGCGAGGCACACATTATATTCACTTTAAACACTCTTTCTCTGGTTGCAGTTGTTGAGGGTGTGATGCAACTCAGTGCTCCGGAGACTTTAGTTATTGAATAAATAATGAGTTTGACTGTGAAAGGAATTATAAATGAATGGAAGAAGTGTTAACATGCAATGTTAAGACCACTGAGGGTTTACAGTGAAAACACACGGCAGGTGGGGCTCTCCACATCTCCCAAAGATCATCAACTGGAGGGATTCAACTGATCATTTTGGCATTTTTCTTATTGTTAAAACATTTGGGACCAACCTCCCAAATACTACAGATGAGTAAAAAAACAAGTAGACAAAATAAATATTCTGTTTACCCATTGCTGCCAGTCCATATAAATAAACATATTATGCATCCAGGGTCATATTTACTTCCAGTAGTTTCAATCGTTTACAGTTTTAATGGTCCAGGTATGTCTACCATATTACTTTGTTGTTTGTTAAATAGCTTTCTTTTTTGTGTTACACAAAGCGAGAGAAGGTTGGTTATCCTAAACGTTTGTCTACACCTGTTGATGGCACGGTGATATTAAAAACTGGTCATAAATGTAGCATTTCAATTTGACGTAATTTCTTTTTGGGCAGATTTAAACTGTATATTTCCAAAACATGTTATTTTGTATTTATTCTAAACAGTGTGGCTGCGGCCCTCTGAGGACCACCAGTGTTTGAGAATAGCTGACTTCGCATGTTATTCCCATAGTTTTCTTCACATTGTAGTGTGGCAGTGAAAGGGCACAGTTTTCCTCATTCTGTGTCTTATTTTCCTCTCTCTTCCCCTCAGACATTGCGATTGCAGAAAAAATATGTATTTCATGACATCAAAAACATTTGATTGGGCCATTGCCAGGGTCCTCGTATTGTACATGCCAGATAACCGGCATTTTTACTGGTAAACTTAGTCGATATGAGTTAAAGTTAATGAGGTTTGTTTCACTTGTGAGACTGCAGATAAAGGTTCCAGGCCCTTTCATAGCAGCTATTTTTAAAATGTCATTGTCAGGTAAACACAATAATAATTGTAAAAGTAATTAATAACATTATGGCCCTGTTCCTTTTTGTATTGTTCATGATGCATTACCGGATTAGCTATAACACAAATGATAGAATGGGACCATAACTTATATGTATCTATTCAACCTATATTTACCCTGCATCAAAACAATTGCTGCTGTGAAACTTGGATACAGTAGTTATCATCGTATTGCCCTGTCACTACTGAGAAACAAATAGCAAACAGTTTCAGCATTCGGGCTAACGCTCTGCGGCTTTGGAAGATAAGGGACCTCTGAAACTTTAATGAATGCATGGTACAACACGCAGCACCATCTTGTTTAGTGCTCGGACATAGTTTTATCAGGTTGAGAATAAATCACACAGACACAAAGCCATTCGAGGTCAGGGCAGATGAGGGAGGAAGTAAGACTGAAACTTTGCTTTTAACAACCTCACACCGTCTGAGCTGATGCACCAACACTAAGCCGTGAACACACTCCTGGTGAAACACGCAACACAGGTAAATAAATAAATAAACATTGATAGCACACCTTCACACCTTCACTGCCTCTGAGACTCCAACGCAAAGTGAGTGAATAAATGGATGAAAGAACAAAAGGGAAGAGACAGAAGCTCATTTGGACTAGTTATGTTTGATATTGGTGAAGCTGTGCCTCTGGCTTCGCAGGCAAGAAAACCTCAACAAAATGAGCGCAGAGCAACACATGTCATCTGGGAGAAGATGCTTTTAAAAGCCAGCACTGTCTGGTTGATGCAACAACAACAGCACAGCGAGGCGGCTACAGCTCCCCTGGGAGTGATGGACAGGAAATAAACAGCATTGAGTTGTAGCTGTTAGGCAACTGAAGGTCAGTCGCACTTTGCTTTTATGTGTCCATCAGGCAGAAAACTGCTTCTGCACCATCCTCTGATCTGCTGATCAACAGTAGGTACATGTACACTCTATTATGTCCGTGACATACACATTCCTTTCATCATTAATCCCATTAAAGAACTCTTTCATAGTGTTTTACGCTGTGATTGCTGTGGTAGCATGAATCAATAAAACAAGAAAGCTCTATAGGCTACTAGCTTTAAGTGGTAGCGTATAGACACATGCATTGTCTTATTTGAGGCAAAGTGAAAGGGCTGCAATATGAACAAAAAATAATCCAGACAGATTATTCTTTATAAGGAATATAGAAAGCTTGTTTTATTTCAGTACATGTACAACACACTGCAACTCTGGTCAAAGGAGTCTGCCGGTGGTTCAGACTCCATAGTGACATGCTGTCTTGTAAGACTTTCTGCTGCAGCTTGAGCATATCAAGGTTTACAAAACCCAACTTCATTAAATCTGGGATCCTACAAACCTTTTAAACAACAAGTATTTTTTCGGAGAGTGCCTTTTGATCATGATGCCTTTTTTTCTCAGACAGCTCACAATGTTTTGGTGAAATGGCCATAGTGCCAGTGTAAGGCTCTGGTGGATTGCCTTTTACTCTCCAACACAAAAAGCCATCTCTGTTCTTAGAGAGGACAGATTTGCACCCAGTGGTTGTCTTTTTGTTATTTAGCCATTGCAGAAAAAGGAAGAAGCTGTTCCATCTATTCTGTACTTCTAAATAAGCTCCAACTGTGACATGCCTGTGTTTTTCTGCATGGCATGGAGCTTTTTTTTGTCTTTGGAATTTAAATGTGCCACAATGTTGTAAGCCTGTGTTCAGATATTTACCAGACCTGGGATTCAAGGTTCAGAATATGAGAAAAAGAGCGAAAATGTTTCAGCATAAGGCTCCTCATATTTGATCATTTTACCTTTTTTAGTTAATTCCTAATCTCCATTATTTATTTATCACTAGCTTCAGCTAAATAAGCAGCTGTGTGAGTCAGTTAAAAAAGAGGATTTTAACAAGGACTCCATTGTTTATTGTGAAATGTGTCACATTTGTATTTACATTTAAATGATCACGCAACATACTGTAGATGTAATCCTTAGTGAATACATCAGCAGAGGTCACTGGCTGCTTAGTAACATGTGGTGCATTCATTGAAAATGCACAGATCACTTTTTCATAGCGTGCATGCAAGGTCTAAACTGACAGTGTTTTTCTCTCAAATATATTATCTGTCATCATGATAATATTGTGAAGCATGTTGTTAAGTCTGGATCCACAATGGATTGAGTAAAACGTCTGTATGACAGCACAGTCAAACCACAATTCCCCTAGATTACTCCCGATGGTTTCAGATTTTTCATTGAAAAGCTCCAGACACTGCAGGTGTGAAAGCACCTTCAATCTCCAGTGAAAGAAAAGTCAGACACACAAAGAAGAACACGTCTGCTCGTTGAAAAGGCCTGCGTATTGTTGGGATCTGTTCTGCTTTCAATCTCATTTTCCCTTATTGATTCAGAGACTGGTGGTTTTTGTTATCAAATCATTTTCTGTAGCACAGAACGTCTGTAGCTCTGATTTGAGAATAGGTCAACACTATCCACAAAAACACTCTTAACGAGCTGCGTGAGGGCTTAAAAAATAAAGGAATACAATTCTGGTTACATTTTCAACTACACGGTTTCACATCAACTGGGGATTGCACTGAAAAACCTATTCAGGTCAAATGCACGCACACACACACACACACACACACACACACACACACACACACACACACACACACACACACACACACACACACACACACACACACACACACACACACACACACACACACACACACACACTATTTAACAAGTATGGGTAAAGCTCACATGACGTCATCAGAGTGACAGATACACAGTTCTGAAGGTCTACATTCTCATCTAAAAGCCACTACATTACTATTTTCCAAGATGGATTATACAGTAGCCTGTCACGAGGACATACAACTGCATTGGGTCTTGGGTGAGGTTGAGAAGCATTGTCGATGTCACAATCAGCACCACGGACACCGACTCCCTCCCCCAACAGATGCAGGCCGTTCAATGCATTGTCTATGAACAGACATTGATGACATCATAACTTTTAGAATTACTTCTTTGGTATCTTTTAGCTTTAAAGATCTCCTATCAGGCTATTTTTAGGCATATATTATGGGTCTCAGATATATAAAAAACATGTTTATGATGGGTTTTGCTCAAAATACCAAACATGCATTTTAGACATCCCTCATATCCCTCTAGTTCAGCCCTGTTAGAGAACTGCAGGTTCGGGGTCCTTGACTTAAAAACAAAAAAAAAGAGGAGGGGGAGCTTGTGCCTGCTCATAATTCTACGGAGATACAGCTCAATGATGCCGTGATATCATGTTCCAAACCACATCAAGGATTATTTCTGCATGGAGCTCAAATGCTTTTTCTCTTGCAGGTTTACTACAAGATGCGTTCCTTTTTTCATTTCCTGCTTTTTTAAACATACTCTCTCCAGTACAGGTTAGCTCTGAGTGTTAGCGATGCTTGCTAATGTAAATAAAGACCGTATTACGTCCAAAACAGTCACGTATTGTGTCTGATAGCAACGATTCTGATTGGGCCGTGGGCGTAAAGCCAGCCCACATTTCCAATATTACGTCATATCAGCTCCGTTGTACCCCCGTTTTTAGAGATTTTGGTACGGAGGAAAAGAGAGAGGGTTTTAATTTCTGACATTTTGTGAGTTCCCTGACATATCGGGGAGACATCGTTATTTATAAAGGACATTAAAGAGTGCATTTTGCATGATAGGAGACCTTTAAGAGAGAGCACCTTATGTTAGCAGATATTATTCAAAATAACGAGTCAATGGAATATAAATCTGTTTTGTACTTGCAACATACAAAGGTGCATATTGCAAGGACAAGTTTTACACAGAGCTTATTTTACTCACCTGCTTTTTCTGGGAACGTATTATACTTTTACATGAGAAACACATTCCAGTAATATTTTGTTTATTTTCATGAACACACAAAGGTGCTTTCACCAATGGGAGTACTCCTCTTACTTTGCTCTTTTGAGGATTGTGTGAGGAGAAAGCAGCTCACGTGTGCTTTATTACATGTCTGTTTGAAGGTGCCTTTCATTATCCCCCCTCTGCGAAACGCATGAAAATAAATATGAATGTGTTCTCATATAAAGAACAGAATTGGATGTGCTGATAAATTACATGTGAAGAGAAGAGAACGTGTTGTCTGGATACAGGCAGCACATTTTTATAAATTCTGCGAGGATCTGGTGAAGTGTCATTTGTCTTCATATGCACCTTTTCTCCTCTAGAAATAACAATAAACCCTGTGTTCTGTTAAACATTTGAAGCATCTTACGCCAGGTTGCTTTTCCGATCACAGGTGTGTTTTCTTTTAATCACTGGCGAACTCTAGACAAATACATTTGGCCGTAAGTTAGCACCTGTAACAGATGGTTCCTGGTGCAGGGCGACTGAAGGGAATTACTGCGTTTGGCACAACATCATGTTAAAATCCCCAGTGATGTGACAGCAGGTAACAACATGTGATCTTTCGGGAAAAGAAAAGTGATGTGCTTTTCTTGTCAATATATGTGAAGTAATTTTCATATCTTTAGGATTCACACCTTTTCCGTAGCATAGTAAGAATAGTATAGTAGTGTAGTAATGTCTAGCAAGTGTATTTTACATCAAGATTTCCCTTTAACATATCATATTTATGGGGGGAAAACGTGTTTATCATGGCCACGAATGCAGGTTGTCAGCCCTTTTCCAGTTGGAGGATATGGAATAGTAAACAGGGAAACAGATTTCCTGTCCATCCTTGTACAGGTAAATTGCAAACTGCGCTGTAGAAAAAGGTAAACACAAATTGCAGATACATTCAGTGGCTAATGCCCAAAAAATGCTGCTTTAAGAGGTTACTTTCTCTTCATCACTCTAGCCATCTAGCATATCGGCAAGACATATTTGTAGAACATGCAGTAAAATAAACTCATTATTTTCATTTATATAAGGTTCCCTATGATACTCTTTTTGAACAATATGTTATAGGTCTCAGATATATACAAAACATGTATGTGGCGGAAATCCCTAACAGTTCATGCATTAGCATGCCATACACCTCTTTGTTTCAGCCTGTTTCAAAAGTGCTGATTCTGTGTATGTAGCTTTAAATACAAAATAACTGCTAAACTCCACACCCCTCTGAGGAAATGTTTGGTTTAAAAAACCCAATGGGGCTCTAGGGGGAGATTCAGGTGATAAGGTGGGCGGGTGTGACCTCGATTGGTTAGAGGCTAATGGTTGCACAACCAAAAAACGGGGCCAAATCTGATCAGCTCATTTTCAGACAGGTATTTAAATAAGTGGATCAGGAGCAAAAGAGAGAGAATCTTTCTCCCTGAAGCTTTCTGGGTCTCTAAGCACAATATACAAACCTATTTATTTATAAAAAGACATGAAAAACGTGGATTTCTCATAATAGGTGATCTTTAAGGTCATTGGCAACTGACAAGCTTAGTCAGGGCCTAAGTGCCTTGCTTCCCCCCCCCCCATTTTCTTTCCAGGCACAACATCACATTTGATGATGCCATGTATTATATTTTCTGTAGTCTTACTTTTAATTCAGTGAATACGCTTTAACAGGTTGTCAACCTCCTATTAAAGGATATTTCATTCTGACAAAACATTTCATCATCCATTAGGCGAGGCAAGGCAAGTTTATTTATATAGCACCTTTCAACACAAGTCAATTCAAAGTGCTTTACAAAAATGAAAGATATTAAGAGCATTAAGAAACATATTATAAAAGGGCATTTAAAAACAAAGATAATAAAACATTTATAACAACTACATGATTCAAAATGACAGTGCAGTGTGAGATACACACATCTGAAATGTTTAGGTCTGACTCTCAATCATTGCTAACTAACAGCAATAGTTTTCTTTGACCTCACTTTCTTTCTACTTTCTTTTTTAACTTATCCTTTAGTTATTTCAAGTTTTTCATGCTAAACGGACCCTCCTTTGGAAAATTCTAATCTGCAACCCAATATTCAGAAAATTCAGCGGATCCTGGGCATATTTGTGTCGCACATAACATTTATGTGCTCCCAGACATTCATGTGGCTTGCTAGTTTTGGACCCCATCTGTAGTCAACAAGTCACCACTTAAGATCCTTTCAGTATTTCTACTAATCACTTAAGCATACAATAGTGACTTTTGATATTACTCAGTAATTTGTTTTGCAACTGTTATTGTGTTAAGATCTATATAATAATCTAAGTGAAAGGAAACACAGGAAAATCAGGGAAAATAATGACAGTTGTTGTGTAATCTCAGGAGTTGAATGGAGGATAATGGACAGTCTGGGTCATCCAATCTTCTGTGTCCAGGCCTGACCAGTAGCTGTGAGCCACAAAGGACAAGGAGACACAATGAAAACACAGAATCCTAAATTACCATGATGGCTTATGCATCGATTTGGGAAGCGGCTGGCAGACTGACCCGAGCCACACAAATAGCTCCGACTGTGTGAGGCTTAAATGAGGGTGACATCGCAGCTGCCAGGATAAGCTGTTTCATCACCTCTGAGGTTTTTCTGACTGTCTGAGGCTGAAAGAACACCAGCACTTTCATTGTAACCAAACCATTTAAGGGTAGTATGAAATGCCTGTTCTCAATAATGACGTGTTCAATCTAATTAGCAATTTACCAAACGCATCTTTCACTTGCCTTAGCCTAACTGCTGATTTGGCCTTAAATTAATCACTTTTAGCACACAGGATGGAAACCGTAATATCTGGCATCAAAGTCCTGCTCTTTGACGCCATTCAAATTGCAAGCAGAACAAAAAGTACTTACACATAAAAAAAGTAGTGCAACATAATACAGGCAAACAAAAAAACAAAACTCAATTTCTGTAAATCGTTTTTGTAAAACTTAAACTGAATAATATCACATTTTAAAGAGCTTTTAGGGCCACAGATGTTTTGACCGTTTGGTTTTTGGCCCTTTATCCCAAATTATAAAAATATAATTTTTATGTCAGTCCTGGTATTTTAATCTTTTTTTATTTAATCTTTCCCTAATCTTAAACATGTGTTTATTACTAACAGTAACTTTATTTTGTATGGAAGTCGTAATTGTTTGGAATAAACTTCTTTGCTAGTAGTGCCATACTGTAGGTCAGGGAATGACAAATATCACGGTTGAAAGAGACTAATATTACCCTCTGTAATTTCCATTTACATATATTGTCAACACAATGTTCTATAACAAAGTTACATAATGATTTTTCATTCATACATTGTGAGACATTTTTATTCCCAGTCTGTCCCTGGACACTAAAAGTAAAAAGTCACCTGACAGAAACTTTGAACTTTCTTCTTATTTTATCTCAAATTGAATCACTTTCTTAAATAGCACACAACCAAATGTAACATTTTTTCTAAAAAGGGGCTGACAGTGATGATGTGTTTTTTTTTTTTAAACAGATGTCAATTTTCCTTTTTTTAATCTCAGTTTCTCCTCTCTGTTTAGGAGGCGTTGACATTTGGAGGCGAAATCCATCACGATATCATTTCGAGACATCTGTTAGTATTCGTCTCTGATTTTCTCTCTTTCACTCTCTCCCACTCACTCCCGCATGAGAATCCAGAGCACAGCACGGCAATCCGTTCATTACACAGCTCCCAAAGTTCAATATTTCTGAGGCCATAACTACAAAGGAAAGAATGAAATGTATAAATAATGAATTTGGCATTCTCTGTGATTAAAGCTGAATATCAAACCAATCAGACAGTCGTGGCGGCAGCTATCTGATTATCGTTCCCAGACTTTTTCTCCTGGAGTAATGCTAACTCTCCTCAGCTTTCATGCTTAAAACATCAGGGAAAACAGAGGAGAAAAAAAGGAATACGCATGAAGTAATTGATATTCATGAGTTAATTTTATTCACATTTCCCTCTGTGTGATAGTTCATATCGCGGCCTAATGTGTTTTCGTGAAGGGGCGTCTCGAGTGAGGCTTGGGTTTTGCCCTGAGAGACCAAGAGATGGCTTTGAACTGTTTGCACAGAAAGTGGCAAAACACCAAAACTCTTCCACACTCGTTCTGACTCACAAGGTCACGCGCACAATGCGGGTGTCAGTGTGGGCCTGCATCACTTGACTTAGATGAATAATAGATAGCAACTCAATTTAAAACACTTTCTGTTTGCACTTCGGCACTTCATCGCCCCGGTCCTCCCACAGCACATGCCTGTCTTTGTTCATCTTGAAAAAAACATCCCAATTCAATAAATATAACTGGAGGCGATCCCCGTTTTATACCTTAACTCCTTCTTACCGCCTCCCTCTACTTCTCTCCCCACAGCAGTCCTATCCTTCATCACTCTCTGCTATTTATCTTCTCTTTCTGTTCCTCCCTCTCTCTTTCTCTCTCTCCATGACTCAGAAAGTATTCACACTTATTCATGCAAAGTCTCACTTTAAAAACAAAACACAGAGACTTTTTTTTAAAGTTACATTACAATTAATTTGATTGATTATAGTGTATTGGTGCCAAAACATATTTGTTGTCAGAAATGCTTCTTTCATATTTCGTCATATCGATGACATCTCTAGTCCAGAATAGTGTTAAAAACAAACTGAAAACAATCATGTTCACTAGGAAGTAAAAAGAAGCCATGTTGTTTTCATCAGAACTCTTCACTTAATCTGATTACCAATGCTGCTTTAAGAAACTATCTTTTAACGATTTACCTCAAGACAATGAGGTCATTTTATACTGTAAAGGGGCCCTATTATGCTCTCTGGGGTTCTCCCTTTCCTGTAGTGTGTTATAGGTGTTTGAGCATGTAAATGGTCTGCAAAGTCTAAAATCCTGAAGTCCACACCAGAAGGAGTTTCTCTTACCTACGTGTTAACAAAACTTTGTTTCCTAACCTAACCAGTCATTCTCTGAGATGCTTAACTCAACCCAAACCAAGTATCTCTACTTCGCCTGGACATAATAATCCCTAACCTGAACCACAGGGTTAATGAAACATAATTTGAACAGAAAGGAAACACTATTTGAAGGGCTTAGACACAAGACACAGGTCATGGAAATTGATTCATCTGGGTTACTAATACACCATGCCATGGTCCTGAAAAACACTTCCACTGACATCTGATTGAGACACTGCTGCTTTCCATCAGCAGGTCAGAAATCAGCAATTCCATTGAAATTCAGCTTTACGTCCTCACAGCAGCTACAGAACCCATTGATGTTGCTATTTGTCTAGAGGCTGATGAGGGTATTAAGGCAGCAGCGGGGAAGGAAATAAGCGAATAAATCGAGGGAAGGCCGGTCGTGATCTACTCAATTTTAAGAAAACAGCGCTGATAGAGGACGTGAAAGATTACATTTGCTGCAAATCGAGTACAAGAGGCTTGTCAACATCCCGGCTCCAAGACTTTTTCTAATTTAAATTATACCAGCGCTCTTAGGAAAGTTAAATGTAGAATTAGATACATCTTGACAAACATCCTCTTCAACCAGACATATGGCCTCCATGTGTCCAAAGCCATCAGCTGAACTGGTGACACTGATTTTCCACACACGTCACATTAGATATCTGCTGCCTCAGCACTGCAGTATGTGAACTAACCTCCCTTACTGTACATCGAGATTTAGTTTGAAATAATCAGCTATAGCATTTTGAGAACCAGAAACATATGTTACAGTTTTGTTAGGGCAATAATAATGTAATTAGAGATTGTATTTCAATTCAAATCTGAAAAGACATGCATATGTTTAAGGTGGTATCCATTAAGCAGGTTGTATTGCTGCCTACCACGACAATGCCATATCAGTAAAGGGCAAACAGGTCCCTGCAGGGGAGTTGAGTCTTCCACATTACTTGATGAAATGATTAGGCTGCAAATCATAAAGGTGCACTGTGGCCATAGCAACAACAAGTAAAGCTGAAGTTACAGACAACACAAACAACTGCAGGACTAAAAATAAACCTTTGCATAACACACTTCTTCTCAATGGAGAAAGTTATCACATTATGTTTGTGCTAAAAAGACAACAGTTTTGATAATCAATAAATCATAAATCATTGTTAAATATGATCTGGTTTTAGACACAAAATATTATCTGTTCATAATGAATTGAATATATTTGGGGTTGTCATGAACAAAGAACTGACACATAATCTCAGTCTCTGTAAAAATGGGAGGATTTTCAACTTTTTAAAATGTTTTCCTTTCTGAAATATCAGACTGAACAATTGTTTAGTCAAAGAATGAATAAAGCTCTTGCTGAAATATTATGTTTTGATACTTATAAATACACTATATACTATATACTAGAAGATTTCTATGAGAGAAGACAATTCAAAGGTCAAATGAAAAAGACTATCTCTAAAAACAGCAGCTGCTTGTTGCATTTTGCTACTCCTTATTTTATTCTCAATTCCGATCTGGTTGGCTTCCTCTTGGCAAAGAATGTTCTAACAGTGCCCAGGCAGCACAATAATCTATTTTGCAGAGTCCCAATTAGTTGGGATAGGGCATAGCTCTTCAGTGCCGCGCCAGATTGTGATTTAGGAGAACAAGACGTGTGTATCTGTAGACAAACATCCATTCAGCAGAGCTTTCACTCTGACAGACTAATAAACAAAGGGGTTATGAGGCTGACAGCCATCTGACAGTCTGTTCATCACTGCCATCAGAGAGGGAGCGCCCCCCCCGCTGTGCCTGTAATCATCTGACAGGACCCTGACAGGATCCTCCACAGAGGCAATCAGACACAGAGACATCTCAGTCCCTGTTCCCCTCAGAGTCCCCACATCTCCTCGTGTCCATCCGTGATAAGGAGATAGTTGAGTGAAAACTACACGGTGAAGTCACTACAGAAGTGTCTGCAGCTGCTGTTTCTACGATGGCCACTAGAGGGTGTCAAAATAAAAAGATCTTTCAAATGAGTTGTATATTGAAATTTTTGTTCTCAAGAAACACCAACAGATTAAAAAATATGACGTATTCACTGTTTTTTGTGTTTTCTCGATGGCCCTGAGAAGCTGAAATGTTATCACAATTCCCGTCGTCTTGACCCACACTGGCTTCTGTCCAAATAATGCCAACCAATAGGGATTTGCAAGTACATTTATAACCAAATAAGGTAAACATACCTATGTGATTTAAATACCTAAGACTTGAACTCTTGAGCCATGCTAAGGCAGTATTTATGAGTTGGTAGATTTTTTCCAAGGTTAACTATATACAGGGCTGTCTCTGGCCAACTTGAGGCCCCACGCAAAGTTAGATGATGAGGCCCTCTGTTTCGCGAGTGTCGATGGGGGGGCTCTCCCTCCGCAAGATGAGGCCCCCCCCGCGAGGTGAGACCCCACGCAGTCTGCGTGATCGGCCTGTAGGGAGGGCCCTGACTATATAGGTAAGCTAGCTTATTAGCACCAAGTGTATCTGAGTCTGATGTAAATCTCTTTGGCAGCTACTGTGTCATAAAATGATGAACATGTTGACATATTTTACTCATGGTTACTATGGTATGCATTTCTATTGCACACAACCAACATAACACTTTCACTGCACTGACATGTCCAAATCCTTATTTCACTTACGTGTTGGAGAAGCATTAAATGTGGCATTTTAGCTGAGCCAGCACTAATGTGAGCGTCGACAGTGGGAAGGAGCAGGGAGCTGACTTGATTTGTATTCGAGTAGACGCCTACGATCCAGTCACAAACTGGAGGGAGATACCAGAACTGAAATGCATTTGAACACAAGTCGGGGGACGCAGATGTACAAAAGCGATTGTGACATCCTCTGTTATTGTTGCTATGCCCACACGTGTCGCTGTCAGTTTACATCGGGGCTGGGAACAGGCTGTGTCACGAAGTAGATGTGAAAAGTCATCCACAGAAATTAGATATGAGTGGTGCTCTGAATGTGGAGGCCTGCAGTGGGAATGAAGCTGTATGTCTCTTTATTCTCTGAACATTTCCACTGTCTGGTTGCCTTTATCTATTTCATGATTTATCCACCTGAACTTCTCTAGTGTCTATACCTCTGTCTGATCTCCACCTGTGGCCACCTTCTTTCTCTGTCATTCTTTCTCTCTTTTTTGTCTGTCGACTTGTCTCTTTCTCCTTTTACCAGGCCATTTCCTTTCATATCTCGTCTGCTTCCTCTTCCTTTTACATTCTTGCTGCGTCTTTAATCTCACCCAGTCTTTGTCTGGTTCTTTGTCCTTTTCAATTAGAGCACTATCATATACTCTTTGTATTGCATTCATCCTTATTCCTTTCCCTACTATTTGACTATTTCAGTGGCCATTCTTAGTTAGTAGTGGCTATTTTCATTTAAAACATGCCAAACAGCCAAACAAAGAAAGCACTACACAAATAGACACAAAGAAGAAGAATGAGGGTGTTTCATGTTCTAATTAAATAAATACAACTGTGAATAGGCAAGTTGTCATCAATGAATCCCATCTATAAGCTTTTCATAAGAAAGGAGGATTGCATATATCCGTCTTATGATTGCATCATATCTTATTTACCACACATCGTGCTGCAAAGAGTTCTGAACTTGAATTACGTGTAAAGCCTTGCCAAAACCTGGACAAAGGGATGGATGATGGTGAGGATTATCATCCCCCTCTCTTCCTCTGCCCAAATGTAATTTTCTCTGCTGTCCATTATTATCTCTCTTCTCATCACTTCTGCTTAGTGATCTGCCCATCTGCTCATCCCATGCCACTTCAATCTGTTATCTATTGTCCAATTTAATCTCGCTTTAATAGCTTCTATCTGACTTTTTTCTTTCCATAAATCTGTGCGATTATTATTACTTGCAGAGTTTGAAAGGGAAACTGATGAAGTCCACAAACATGATAACAGGTTTCAGGACAATTACCCTTTCATAGCGGTGAAAAGGATTACTCACTTCTCAAGTCATTAGCATATGAAGATGTCACGCCAGTTCAACAATATTTCACCAGACTCTGCTCATTATTTACATCCGGACTTTGACATAAATAGTGTTCTGGCATTGGAAAATAAAGCGTTATCTTATGACCAGGATGATTGTCATTTATCTGCGTAGCTGCAATTTAAAACTAAGGAGAAACGATGCAAAAGGCGCGTTCACACTGCAGTACTTTTCCCACTTTAGTTCCGATATGGTTCCGAAATGTCGTGTTCACACCAAAAAGTGCCGGAACTAAAATTAGTTCATGAGAACCTTTTTACCCCCTTTTCCGTACCTGCTAGAGAACAGGTACTTTCATGGGAGAAAAAGGTTCCTATGTCTGACGGGTGGCAGTATACGCCGTGAAGTTGTTTGCGGCCTGCCAGTAAACCCAAAGCAGAAGAAGAAGGAGTGACGTCAGCGGCTTCATTTGCCTATTCCTCCCCCAGGGACTTATTCTGGTGTGAACGCAATCTGATGAACCTTTGGAAAAGTACTGCGATGTGAAAGCGCCTAAAATCACGAGAGACTCATCCTGCTCTTTGTATCCCTGACACAATGACCACTTGATGAGAATTGCAATGGGCTTCATTCATCAATCAGAACATGTTGGGGAAAAAAATCCACTTCAGTATATCCAAGTATGTAATGATTCTAAAAAACAACGGTCCAACCTTTAAAGGACACTTTTCGAAATAGATATTGTTCGAGGAAACTTCAGACATGCAGACCTTAATATTACATCAGGAATGTAGATGTATTTGTTTTTTACTCTGATGATTTCACACGGCAAAATATAAAGATATCATTAAAATTGCAACAAATAAGAAAACCTTAAAATGTATTGCTGTCTTCTTTTAGCAGGCCTTTAGTCGAGAGGTCCTTTCCACAGGATACATATTGGCCGTTTCTCAATTCAGGGGCTACACCCTTCGGAGGCTGCATTTGCCCAGGGTGCAATGCGCGCAGGGAAGAGTGAGTTTTCTTCAAATGAAATGGTGGTCCGGTCTTCCCAGCAGAGTGGATTTAAAAGTAGCAGCAAGCGGAGGAATCACTAATAAATGTGAGTATTGGGTTTTAACTTACTTTAAATTAACTAACGTCACACACGTCAAACCCAAGGGGCATTAAAAAGTACATTTTCGTTAAATAATACGGATAAATACGTGACGTTAGTGGCGCTAACTAGCTAGCTGGACGTATTGCACTGTTGGTTTACACTTATTTTTAATTAAATTCAGAAGTTTACTAGAGTCATACAGAGATCTTGGCTCTGTTATAGATAAGTTATACTTGATATTACATCTATAAATAGATCAAAGTGAAAACATTTAGACCTGTATAGCCTACAGTACGGCGGGATTTATAAAATGCTACCCTGACGTAGCTGCTTTATTTATTTCTCTGACATTTTGCAATGTTTTACTGTTTATTAAACTTTGGAACAACATTACAACCTTTGTATTCAGCTCATGCTGATTTGAGGTAGTGCTAAAACAAAAATCCTATTTGGAAAGATCTCTGGATCTGCTACGGTTACGGCTCTGAGTCCGCACGAGTCTGCAGGAAGTTTCACTGATCCGCGTCCGATCCCCTGAGCCAAAGGATAACTTCTGGCAGGTATCCTACTTGCTAAAGGCTAGGCAGATGGACTGGGGTACGTTGTAATGTGATTTTACATGTTATAAGGAGAGTAGCGAGAAACGCAATTTATAGTTTTAATTTGTACCTCACCAGGTGAAGGACTCAAAGGACTCGGGTTAATCGAGAGGGGAGACTCGTCACGACCAGCTCATTACTAGGATCCGGGTTAATGATCCGGATTAATCAGGACTCACCCATCTCTACTGCTGGAGCAGTGCAACCGAACAGGTGACGTAAATACGAAGCGCTTCTTAGGCTGGAGTCGCTGGACCATCTCATTTCGTAGGCCGCTCGGTCCAGCCTACGTGGGCTGGGTCCTCCATGGACCGCGTTGGCTGCGTACTCCGAAGGGTGCAGCCCCTGAATTGCACGGCCACAGATACATCCAGTTCATGTCCATCAAAGCTCTCGGGTTTGATCAAGAAAGAGAACATGGGTCCATACTTTTGAAATTCCCCGAATCGTGTTGTAAACTCCGACTCCAGCTCGCTGATGTATTTGCATATTTCAGCGGTGCTGATGCTGTGCTGCGTGGACAGCTCCCTCAAGTGGCTGAAGTAGCGGAAAGTGGAGGTGGCCAAGTCATCTGAAAAAACTGCCAGCTTTCCAACAAAAGCCTTCCATGTGTCAAACATGTCCAAAACAGTTGGACCTGCGCCTTGCAGTTTCAAATTGAGCTTGTTGAG
>NW_011365355.1:0-2781 GCF_000735185.1 Notothenia coriiceps | reverse complement strand
CTTTTCATTTCTCACCAGGAAATACATTCATTTCCACCACAATCCATTTCTATAAAAACCTGTCTGAAAATGAGCTGATCAGATGTTGGCCACTCTGTGATGTCACAATGTTGTTTGGGTAGTGCAACCATTAGCCAATCGCCAACCAAGGTAACCCCCCCACCTTTTCACCTGACTCTCCTCCTAGAGCACCAATGTTTTTTTTTTAACCAATCACTTCACAGGGGGGCGTGGCCAGCAGCTCATTAGCATTTAAAGCTAAAGAGACAGAATCAGCACTTTTGAAACAGGGCTGAAACAGAGGGGATTATGGGATGCTGCAATGATCTGTTTGGTGTTTCAACCAATCAGAGACGTGTTCTGTATATATCTGAGACCTGTGATATATTGATGAAAAAGAGTATAATAGGGGACCTTTACAGCTGATATACCCTCTCAGTAGGACTTACTGTGGGGAGGGATGAAACGAGGGATTTCTCCTGGGCTTCGGGCTCTTGTTCTCACTAGGACACTGTCAGGGAATAGAATTAAAGAAAAATTGATTTCAAGAGAGAAACAGGACACACCACTATATTAAACAAAGTAAATATTATCTGCCATTAATCCCTTATTTCTAGGGGTGCACCGAATGGGAAATTCTTGGCCGAAACCGATACCGAAAATAGGAAACAGTTGGCCGAAAACCGAATGCCGAAAATCATTAATAGAAATATATATATATAAATATATATATATATAATGTATACATTTTTTACCAATGTTGTTCAGCTACCTGATTATGGAAAAATACATGATTATGGCAAAACTTAACTTAAATAATAATCACTATTATGGGTCCATAAAACATTTATTCAGCACTTTTGAATGCATACAGTACATTAATTCCAAGTCAAGTGCATTTTCTTTTCTCTGTAGGATAACTACAACAAAGTGCATTCAGAACAAAGCCAAGGTGCTTTAAAACTGCATAAACATCTAGGCCAGTAGGCCTACAACAAAATAGTGTAAATAAAGACTGTGACAGCCAGGCCTTCAACAACAACAAATGCACTTATAAGTTTGGTAACCTAACGTGTTGTTGTGATGACGTAATCAAAACGCGGCGACAAGCACGGCGCGCGACCATGCTCGCGGCTGGCCGAAAGCCGAAAGGGCCTTTTTAACCATTTTCGGCCGATAATTTTCGGTGGCCGAATATTCGGTGCATCCCTAATTATTTCACTGGCAATTATAACATAATAATGTAGGAGTGTTCACCACTGGAGATTCTTTAGTGTGCTTTCTTGTGCGATGTGGAGATGGGCTGGTCTGCTCTTCAGGGAAATGTAGCCCCAGCACAGCAGGGTCTCTGAAACGAGAGGAAGAGGTTACTTCAGTGCTGCCATTTATGGCTGCTCTTAGTTTAGTTGACTATCTTCAGTGATGCATCTTTATTTACTTAGATTCATTTCTTTAAGCATTAGTGATGTTAAAAAAATGAACAACCAAATATTTTTACAGTCCAGTATGTGGCAGGTCAGCCTGTCAAACTTCCACACAAAAAAACACAGAGCGTAACGTATGTCTTTATCATGCTGTTTATCATCAAACACCATGAACTATATTAACAAACATTGACATGTATCAAGTGAAAGTAACCAACACTGAGAACAGAGTGTGCACTCACACTAAAGTTACAGTCTCAAAGCACAAGATATTTTCCTGGTGCTCAAAGCGCTTAATGTCATAATAATATATAATATTATATATAATATATAAATATTATATTATATTATTATTATATTATATAAATATATATTATATATAATAATGTCTTAATGTAATGTTCTTTACTTCTTTTTACTCATTAATCATGTCCTCTTATCTTTTTTTCATAGATATACAGATGTATATTTGTTATGTATACAAATTCATGGCAAAAGTTATGCACTTGTTTTTAGAAAAGATTTTAGATGTAGATTTAATGTTCAAAAAAGGAGAACAAAAACAGTTTAAAGTCTATTTTGGGTGACGGTGAATGGAGAGGGTCAGATAAAGTGCAGTGAAACAAACAAGAGTCATTTGTAAGCAATGTTCACTCAAACAACAGGAATGGTGCATTTGTAGGGGACATTGTTTTAGCAACGGATTGATCATCATTGGATTGAGTCTAAAGGGTGCATTCACACCTAATAGTCTGCTTCTCTGGTGCACCAGACCACAGTTTGTTACATTGTTTCATTTTTCAGAAGGTTCGGTTTGCGTTCACATGGGCAAAACTCAAATGGACTATAAACTTTAAAGACAAGTCATGTGCACAGAAATGCTGTTCAACCATTGGTCAGACATTAAGGGGGTAAAAACGCAAATCCCGGCAATTTCTACCGGAGCCTCCGCCATGGAGCATCGGCACTTTCGGCAGGTTATTCTCATGTTGCTGTTAATCTGGAGATCAACAGACACTAGCGGCCCGCGCATATGATTATATAATCAGACAACGTCCGTTAAAAAACATTATAACACATATAATGAGAGACGTTCTGCAGTCAGGAGGGGCGTTTCACCGACGACAGGTGTTCTTACTTCTATGTAGCTGACGGAGAATTTTTACTTTACACGACACTGTTCAACACTTCATTCTGCTTCACTCTTTAACTAAACAACGCGGATGTCTTGAAAGACTCTTTCGCTAAAGATTTTGAAGATATCCGCGTTCTTGTGACACGTAAATACTACGCTTCCTATGTTTTGGTGCGGACTGCGTTCACACCAGCAATGAACCGCTCCAGAGTTCGCTAGCAA
>NW_011365354.1:0-5769 GCF_000735185.1 Notothenia coriiceps | reverse complement strand
GTTTCAGAGCAGCAGCAAAGACTTTGTTGAATGGTCTGAAAGAGCCATTTCAAACCACTTGGCAAGAATGGATGGCTGATTGTCGTGAGAGACTTAAATGTTAAAAGTACATACCATCCATCCATCTTCTCCCGCTTATCCGTGGTCGGGTCGCGGAGGTAGCAGTTCCAGCAGAGAGCCCCAAACTTTCCTTTCCCTGGCCACATCAACCAGCTCTGACTGGGGGATCCCAAGGCGCTCCCAGGCCAGCGAAGAGATATAATCCCTCCACCTGGTTCTAGGTCTACCCCTTGGTCTCTTCCCAGCTGGACGTGCCTGGAACACCTCCCTAGGGAGGCGCCCAGGTGGCATCCTAACTAGGTGCCCGAACCACCTCAACTGGCTCCTTTCGACGCGAAGGAGGAGCGGTTCAACTCCGAGTCCCTCCCGGATGACCGAACTTCTCACCTTATCCCTAAGGGAGACACCAGCCACCCTGCGGAGAAAACCCATCTTGGCCGCTTGTACCCGCGATCTCGTTCTTTCAGTCATGACCCATCCTTCATGACCATAGGTGAGGGTAGGAAAATGGCGCGGTAGACAGAGAGCTTTGCCTTCTGGCTCAGCTCCTTTTTCGTCACAACGGTGCGGTAAAGCGACTGCAGTACCGCTCCCGCTGCTCCGATTCTCCGACCCATCTCACGGTCCATTGTTCCCTCACTCGAGAACAAGACCCCGAGATACTTGAACTCCTTGGGGTAAGGACTCATTCCCTACTTGGAGTGGACAGTCCATCGGTTTCCTGCTGAGAACCATGGCCTCAGATTTGGAGGTGCTGATCCTCATCCCAGCCGCTTCACACTCGGTTGCGAACCGATCCAGTGAGTGCTGAAGGTCGCAGACCGATGAAGCTATCAGAACCACATCATCTGCAAAAAGCAGTGGTGCAATCCTTAGTCCACCAAACTGCAGACCCCCTCCCCCACGACGACGCCTTGAAATCCGATCCATGTATATGACACAGAATTGATGCACAGAATCGATGCATACATTATCACTCAATGATAGGAAATTGCGACTTTATAAACAAAAACAGACATCAAAACATGTAGCGCTAGGTAGCTAAAAACGCTAACATGGTTTACCTGTGTCGTAGTCTGGTCAAAAGTGGTCTTCAATGGCATTAAAACGATAAAAACGCTGCAGAAGTTAATTCATAGGTTTATCCAATGTGTCTGTGTCCCTTTGAATGATTTCTGATAATCCATGAGCAATAAACCTGCTTTTCCGTTTCCAGATGTCAGAGCTAGAGAGAGCTTCACTCTTGTGCAAAACTGCGTGCCCGAAGCCCACACCTTTTTGTTATACCATGTGTGTGTGTGTGAGGAAATCCCCCTTCGATTCTATTGGCTCTAACGGTCAGAAAGAGATGTCAATCAGCAAAATCGAGCAAGGGGGGCCAGAGAAATGGAAAATCCACCCAAATGACCCCAGAAGTGGGTTGTTCTTGCTAAACCTCTAAAAAGGTCAAATTTCACTTGTTTTGCATCAATCTTGATACAGGGTACTTATTATATGTTGTACTTTGGATTCCTAAAGCTTTTAGTCTACTAACCCATCATCCAAGGGTAGTTTTCGCTATTAGTAAAAAAATAATGTTTGGACAGACACTATAATTGACAGTTTTTTACTATGTTCAATCTGAATTTTCTTTAAAATAAAAAACAGGCTCAGGGCTAAACAGGTTAAACCTGCAATCTACAAAGTGTAGTACCTGGTAACTGCAGCTAATGTACTGTACAGTATTTTCTTTATCTTTAGTGTATGACCTGCTAATGGAGCGAGTCCCATGTGACCTCGGCACTGTTGAAGTGATGGATACAGGTGATTTAAAAAGAGGCTTGTTTATTTCGATCGTGCTGCTTTGTTGTTGTTTCTCTCAAATTAAACAATTAGCTTTTAGAGGTTTGAATCAGGATTACTGTTTCTGGAGTCGATACAGTTTTTATCACGCAGAGCAAACAGGAAGTAGGTCACACTGCAGTTACAGAGTGTAACCCGGTGGTTATCCAAAACGTAACTCAGGTCTTCTTCTGTTCATATTGATAGTATACTCAGCTGGAGGGTCCATGTTGAAAGTCTCTGCTCCAGACTTCAACAGAGGATATATTCTAGCGGAGACTCAGAGCCCACGCAGTTAAGTAAGAGTTTATGTTAGTATTTATGTTAATCGGTGCAGTTGCATCGTACAGATTGCTGTCAAATTGATGTGGTTTAATAACATACATCCCTGCAAGAGCATCTATGAGCAGTCCATCATTAGAAAGATCGATGTGTGTCTGATCACTCCCACATCCTCCACCCTGAGGTCCAGCTCTGACTGTCTGCTAGGATGTTCAGGGTTCCCAAGATCAGGTTGAAATCTATTTTCTGCCAAATGCATTAAGCTTCTCAACAGTCACATGTAATGTAAGATAGATGTTGGCCGTGAAGGTTGTTCAATAGGTTGCCATTGTCAGTAAGTGTTTCTGTGTGTTGTGCGAACTGTTTAGAAGTTCATAAATCACAAGTTAACATCATAATCCCTGTTAACATGAGTCACTTTCAGACAAACCAAATAAACAACTTGTGTAGTGCGCCCCCAGCGAGCAATACACTCGTAAGGTAGGCCTACTTTTAGTTGGAAACTCAGGATTTACACTGTCAGGTTACAGCTTATTTATACAACTTCAAGACAATTTGCTGCTGCCTCATCTTCTGAGGCGGAGTGAACCCCAAAGACGTGCTTCGCTCTTCAATGCCGCACACCCAACTCAACAACGTGGCTTATTGTCTTGTTCACAAAGAGAGAATGTAACACTTGGATGAGAAGAAAACTGTGTCAAGAATTCGTTAACGTTTCTGATTTGCCTAAGCACGTTCTTTAGGGTCATTTAAGAATCACCAGGCTAAGGGGCAATTACCTTCTTGCCCACTAGTATGCCTGTTCCCTGCTGTTTTTTATATTTTTTATTCAAAGTTAAAAAATATGAAACCTGTCAAATGACCAAATCGGATCCACTTTTCACTCCAAAATACAACCACCAAGTGTGAGCTGTTCTCGAGATTGTACATGTTGCACAAATAAATCTCTCTAATATATTTGTGCATGCTATTTTTCAGAACAAATTAGACTTTTAAAAACATTTCCCCAACATCTCCAGCATACATGACACTTATGTTTGTAACTCACGCTTCAGGATTTAGTCTTTCTTTTGCCACATCGTAGAGGTCGCCAACTGATCCCCCATCAGATTGACTTTCTTAACTTTTAAGGAAAACTATCGATGGGGACAGAGTGAGATCATCTGACTGCTGCTGCTGGTGTTTTCCTGCTGGCACCCATCATCTGTTTCTTAATCAGGAGCCAACAGCAAGCTGCAGAGACAGAGGAGATACTGTTGGAGCATTCATTTCAATCACGGCCAATTTATTCTCCCAAATAATACAAGTACTAATCTAATAATGACAAGGAGGGGAAATTGCTTCTCACCAGCGCACACACAAACAATCTGTGTGTGTGTGTGTGTGTGTGTGTGTGTGTGTGTGTGTGTGTGTGTGTGTGTGTGTGTGTGTGTGTGTGTGTGTGTGTGCACAAGTGTGTTGCATGGGCTTCCATTGTGAGAATCTGTGCATGGATTTTGTTCATAACTTTAGATACAATTTGGAAAGATAGGTGAGGTGTGATGATGTGCATGCGTGTGTGTTCATGAGAGAGTGTGTGTGTGCGTGCGTGCGTGTGCGTGTGCGTGCGCGCGCGCGTGTGTGTGTGTGTGTGTGTGTGTGTGCACTGAAACTAATTCTTCTTACCATTATCATTATGAGACAGGGTGAGTGGAGCTGAGAGGGGATTACTGTCTTTGTCATCTTCTACATCACTTACTTTAATAAAACTTCAAGCCTATGATTACATTTCATATGCAAATTCTGTCTGCTGTGTGAATAGACAATGAAGCCAAGGTTAAACCGTGTGTCACTCCTCGTTTCACATGCAACAGCACTCTCACACGGCGGTAAAAGTAGGATTAAAAACTTTTAATTAAGGTATAATAAAAAATGAACATTGTTAGGAAATACTCCATTACAGACAGAAGTATACTCACATCTTTTTACGCACAATGATAGGTTTTGGTCACTTTGAAGCATGCTTTTAATAGGTTAAGTATATTAGCAGTAAGATATACTCAAATATCAACGGTTCAGACTGTTGAACTAATTAAAATATATAATGGCAAACTCCAAAAGTAGAGATATTGATTGACACAAATTCCCATCAGGCTCTTTCCCTTCCTAAAACTTTTCAACAAATGAAAAGTTTTAGGAAGTTTCATCCATATTTTTCATCACAGAAAATATGGCTGCTATTCTATGATTCTTAACAATGAACACACTTGGATTATTCAGACTTCTTTACATGTTGAATGTGCAGAAAGAGACATTCCTGAAGAGGCAACACTACACTGAATCAAAACTTAATTTAATTTACAGTACAGAAAAAAATATCAGCAAAATGTTGTCATAGTTAACTTTGAAAACACTAGACATATAACCTGTTGCTATTCCAACAGTTTGACCAAAAATAATAATCATTATGCTTAAAGGCATGGGTTTTTGAAAGTGAATACTGTTTTTGGTAAATCAAAGAACAAACAATATATATATATATATCATTTGAGGTTTGTTTTATAAAAAAACATGTTGACATTTCCTCAAGTAAGGTATCAAAAAGGTATTGTTGTAACGATTGGAGGCAGAGCAGTACAAGTTTAAAACTGAAATACCTTTGATTCCAAATCAGGCAGAGCAAAACAAAAGTAACAAAACTCTCCAACACACATCTCACGAGAGGAAATCAGAACTTAAGTACATGCAAGAGGGAAGGCAAACACAAAAACAGCAGGTGAAGACAAGCAGGTAATCAGAGACAGGAAGTGAACACAGACATAACACAGGGGGTGAACACTTTTCAAAATAAAACAGGAAGCAAAGACAGATAGTGTTGTTATTGAAAGTGTTGCTGTAACCGATATCAAACGTTATTTAGTTCAACATATAATGTGAGTTCAACCTACTGTATTTTCCACATTCACAACTGTAACGACTGAACAAGTATTGTAGTTATAATTAAAATGCTTGGGTACAAAAACGTACCACATGAGGTAGTAGTTACCATGCCTTTGGTGGATAAGGCTGTCTATCAAATGTAATTGATTTAATAATACGTATGCAGTGTTGTGGAGTAAAATGTAAGTTGAATTCAAAAGGAAAAACTCCAGAATATTAAAGGTGTTTATTATTTGAGTAATCAAGTCACTCTCCATCCCTGCATCCACAACACACTCACAAACAGTTCTCCTCTCCCCTGATGATGTGGAATTCTCCAAAATACTCTCATGTCAAGACGACCCACTGTTTCTGACATTCTGCCTATGTGGTCTGCCTGTGTGTGTGTGTGTGTGTGTGTGTGTGTGTGTGTGTGTGTGTGTGTGTGTGTGTGTGTGTGTGTGTGTGTGTGTGTGTGTCATGAATGGCAACGATGGAACAGGTTGGTAGAGGGTGTGTGCGTTTGTGTGTGTTTCATGCATGGCCAAGCTGGACAAGGTGGGTCTGTGTGTGTGTTGTGCATTGCAAGGTTGCCAGAAAAAGTGTGTGTGTGTGTGTGTGTGTGTGTGTGTGTGTGTGTGTGTGTGTGTGTGTGTCTATTTCATTCCCCTGACCCACCTCACAGGTGTGTTTGTGTGCATTGCAAAA
>NW_011365353.1:0-3140 GCF_000735185.1 Notothenia coriiceps | reverse complement strand
GGAGCAATTTGAGGTGAAGTGTCTTGCCCAGGGACACAACGACAAGCTGACTGCAGTGGGACTTCGAACTTGCTACCCCCTGGTTCGAAGTTCCACACACTATCCACTGAGCCACAGCCTTTATTTAGCGGGGACATTGCACATTAATGAACACTAAAAACAATAAAACGTGTCAAGCGTAAATATGCCAGATTTAGCTTTGAGCTAATTTCCATCCGCAGTCCCTCACATAAAACATTTAAGAAAATGACATTTTACAAACATAGCAAAAACACATAGGCTACATGATATGCAAAAAGTGCAAAAGAGCAAGAGCAGCATACACAAGTATTTATCACATGGTAATACAATATAGCAGCAACGACATATAAAGTGCAAGAGATGATACAAGAGCTACCTAAAGTGCAAGAGGAGATACCCCTGTGTTAAAGTGCATTTAGCGGTGATTGCGTCTGTTTGTTTCTTAAACATTCTTTGAGTTGACCTTTGAAACTATTGAGAGTGGGACAATCCCGTATCTCAGTTGGGAGGCTATTCCACAAAGAGCTGCCTTTAATGGAGAGGACATTTTGTCCAAAAGTGGTCCGTCTGCGGTGGACTTCACAGTCTCCTTCTGACCTAGTGCAGCATCCAGTGTTTTTTTTGTGGATGAATTGGGGGGGCAGTCCATGTAAACATTTATAAATAAAGCACATACTTTTAAAAGACTTAAAATTGTCAAATAAAGAAATTATGTTTTTCAAGGATGGTGCAGTGGTGGTATGAATATGGCTTTCTGTCATGTTGATGCTGCAGAGAGGGTTGATGTACGCCTGCTGCAAATATGGGCACTATGGCTACTGATTTTAGAATTATTAACATTATTCCTTTTGTTTATTTTCTATCTTATGTTATGCCTTCAATGTATTCCGTTTATCTTTCTTTTTCTAACCCTTGTTTGTAATGTAATTGTCCATTAGTTATACCTTCTTTTCATGATCATTTTATTCTATATTCTCAAAGAGTAAAGCATTTTGTGTGAAAGATTCTACAAATAATGTTTATTACTGTAAGCGAAATTGGGGTTTACTTCATACATTTTCATTGTTGTTTACTTTTGCAGGGTTTCTTTTATTCTGAACATATCAACCGGAAGTGTTTACCATCTGGTCGGAAGTGCTCATTCATTTCTTGCTGCGAGTTGTTATTAGCTTGCAAAATATTACTCCCTCGTTAAATATCGCCTATTGTTATTCAACTAATGCATTGTTTATTATACGAAAGTACTTGAGCAACCCGACTACGTTCACAGCTTTTTTCTTCTTCTTCCTCGTTTTTATTAAACAGCCCCACCTGTCAAAAAAGAGCTAGCCAGTTAGCGTGTGGCTAAGTTAGCCCTTGTTAAACAGGTGGACGAGCTGGTGAACGCTTACAGTTTTAATGTTAAAAAGTTAACTTTAGGACAAGAATCGCCAATGGCAGCTCGGCAGCCTTACATAGACTCGGACACTGCTGATGAAGCAGTGAGGGCGACCTGTGACGATGCAACCATCTGCAAAAGGTAACATGTGCTGCAGCAGCTTTCATTATTTAACATGCAATCAATGGCCATTTAATAGGTGAGTAGTATAGGATACTATGCATACGCACGAATATTAACTAACGTGTCTTATTGCTAAATGTTCTCCTTGCCTCGCAACATTTTGACACTGCGTAGATAGCTTACAGTCTGCTGCCCATGGTTTATCATGGGAATGGTCTGAGATATGGATCAGACCATATAGTATGAACAGTGGTAGAACAAATATATACAGATCCTCTAAAAGTATATATACCACACTTTGAACGTACTATGTAACAAGTAATAGTCCTGCATCTCAAACCTTTAGCCAAAGGTAGGAATGCATTGTGAAGTATAATGTTCCCTGTCAGTGTTTTAACATGATATGAATATTGGATTCATATTGTTGACGCATTAATGTGAATGGTACTGCTGTAGATGTTTATGGTTGTGCTCCATTTGAATCATGTTAGTTTAAATCACATAAACGCATCATACTGAATAAGATCATCACATGTCTGTTGTCTCTTAAAAGCAATCTTCTCATGAGCTCAGGAAACTTCACATTTTCAATAAACACTTTATCTTTCAGTTTATCAGGAATATTCAAAAGCAGCACATCTGGAGATACATTGTTTTCACTGGACAGGAAGGGGATAACAATGTCAG
Source organism: Notothenia coriiceps (assembly GCF_000735185.1). NCBI lineage: Eukaryota > Metazoa > Chordata > Actinopteri > Perciformes > Nototheniidae > Notothenia > Notothenia coriiceps. Next base: position 931 of record NW_011365353.1, on the reverse strand, counting down.
ATAAGTGTAGTGAGGTAAAAGTCCTGCATGTCCTAAACAACTGCATTTCCCCACTGGGATTAATAAAGCTCCATTTTATCAGTTATTTATCTTTATGTAATGGAACAGAAGCATAAAGCTGCATGAAAGGAAAATGCTTATGGAAAGTACACCTTACTCGAATTGCACTTAAATAAATACTTGAGTAAATGTACTTAGTCACCACGGGTATGGTGCACAAAAAATAATAATATGTAGGGGTTTAAAATTCAACTGATCAATAGAGCCAGTTCTTGATCCTTAGTGTTCATATTCAAGGGGGTACATTGAATAAATAATAATACTACTTAATACCTAATCATCGATGCCATCTACTAATCAAATGTCTAATTGTGTTCTAGGTTTGCTTCCAGTAAAAGCTACTGGAAGGATCCTTATATACAGTATTTTGTAAGATCTGTAGGGGAGCGGAAGGCCCCTGAAATCAACAGAGGTGAGCGATGAACTCTCATTTTACACATTGTTTTCTTAATTGGAAGTAACTCATTAGCTAAGTGAACATGTCGTTACGCCGGGATCCTGAGTCGTGGCTGATCCTGTTGCTGTGGTCGTGTGTCCTGGATCCTCTATCCTGAGTCCTGGATCTGAGTCCTGGACTTCGAGTCGTGGCTGAACCTGTCTCTGCGGTCCTGCCTGACTCTCATCACACTACTTCCCTGATGGCTCCCACAGGATTGCTGACATCCTCTTGGATTCATCTTCTTATTATACACACATGCATTTTTCCAAACATTTGGTCTACCTATGTTGTAAAATGTATTATCTTTTCGATTTACACACGGCTTCTATTGCACGTCTGTCCGTCATGGGAGAGGGATCCCTCCTCTGTTGCTCTCCCTGAGGTTTCTCCCATGTTCCCCTTTAAACTGTGGGGTTTTCTCTGGAAGTTTTC
>NW_011365352.1:0-1889 GCF_000735185.1 Notothenia coriiceps | reverse complement strand
CCAGGAACAATGGGACTATAAGAACATTGATAGTATTGATCAGGAGTACCCATCCCTGGATGTCTTCCTGGAGGGAGCCATGAAGAAATCACTCGAAAGTAAAAATGGCCACCTGGACCTGTTTGTACGCTTTCTCCACGGCCTTTCTCTGGAGTCCAACCAGAGACTCTGGAGCCTGCTGGGTCACACAGACAACAGTCCAGAAATCACCCAGAGAGCCATCAACAACCTGAAGAAGATGAGCAGTCATAAAATCTCTCCTGACAGGAGCATCAACATCTTCCACTGTCTGACAGAGATGAAGGACCACTCAGTACATCAGGAGATCACAGAGTTCCTGAAGTCAGAGAACAGATCAGAGGAGGAACTCTCTGATATCCACTGCTCAGCCCTGGCCGACATGCTGCAGATGTCAGAGGAGGTTCTGGATGAGTTGGACCTGAATAAATACAGAACATCATTGGAGGGACGACTGAGACTGTTTCCAGCTGTGAGGAACTGCAGAAAGGCTGTGTAAGTACAGATGTGATTAACTTTGTAAATAGGTGTAGAAGTTTAGTTTTTCAATTCACATTTCTTAATATTTTTTTCATGACAGTTTTTCTGGCTGTGTAGTCTCAGAGACTCACTGTGAAGTCATGGCTTCAGCTCTGGAGTCTAACCCCTCCCATCTGAGAGAGCTGGACATGAGTTACAACACTGTGAAGGACTCAGGAGTGGGACAGCTGTGTTCTGGACTAAAGAGTTCAAACTGTAGACTGGAGACGCTGAGGTTAGTTCACTGACTGCAGCCGTTTATTTTTTATTTATGATTTTAAGAATTTCCTTTTTTCACATTTGTTCTGCTTTTTCAAATAGCTGAACAAAAAGCAAAAAGAGAAAATCTTTTCCATGATTCACTGAAGATGATACTGAGGAGCTGTGGGATATAAATGAGGTTGTCAAAGGTCTGATGATAGAGAGTTGGAGCTTGGATTATTTGGTGTGACTGCCACCACATTTTATTTCACAGAAACGCTGTTTGAACTTCAAAACATTCATGTCCATTAGGACATTTGTGCTATTATTCCTGACACTCATAACTCCAGAGATATTATCCATAATTAATTTAATATTGGTATATAAGTCTTCATCTTTCTGTAGCCCTGGGGCGGCTTAGCTCTGTGGGTTTGTGCACTGATCCTTAGATCAGGTGAGTCTGGCCCAATCCTTGGAAAATACACTTCACCCCAAATTGCTCCTGTGGGAATTGCAGCTTAGCATATAGCATTCACACAGAAACTTCTTCAGGAATTGCATTCTCTAGTTATATAGGTTAGGATCCCCTGCGCCACAGTCACCCTTGCTGATCTTTATTTGGTTCCCTTTCATCTTAATGTATTTTCACAAATAATATATAGAAGATTGATATTATGATGATCCTCAAGAACAGGGTAAAGCTCATTGATAAGGTCAAAGTAATGTTGAGATTCACATTTCAACCCTGAACACATCTGATGGATTATAAAAATATCTTTTTCAAAGTCATGTTTTTTTCTTTATTCAGTCTGAGTCTCTGCAGGTTGTCAGAGATCAGCTGTGCTTCTCTGGCCTCAGCTCTGAAGTCCAACCCCTCCCACCTGAGAGATCTGAACCTGAGTCAGAACAATCTGCAGGATTCAGGAGTGAAGCTGCTGAGTGATCTTCTGGAGAGTCCAGACTGCAGACTGGAGACTCTCAGGTCAATTCTCCATCTTTTACATCTGTGCTGAGATTAATATGTGAGAGATGAGTTGAGACTGCAGACGTCACGTGAGGCTGATTTATACTAATCCACACTGACAACCTGAATGCTAAAGTCTATTCTCTTCTTCTGTGGTTTAGTTAATTGACCATGGCAGCAGTGGCGG
>NW_011365351.1:0-1987 GCF_000735185.1 Notothenia coriiceps | reverse complement strand
TACAGCGCCCATCGTACGGGGCAAATGGAAAATGTAACCGCGGTGAAAAGGGTGTTATCTTTACTTAATTATGAATGTTGTTACATCAAGGCTGAAAATTCGTTTTTTTTTGTATTATATTTGTATTATATCTTGTGGAAGTGCAGATCCCCTGTCCTCCACCAGGGGGTCCTGCAGCACCCTCAGCACCCCTACTTCCCACGGCCCTGCCCATCCGACTGTGTTTACAGCTAAGCTCACACGCTAACATTAAGACTAGCTCACTTGGGGTTGAGGCTTTTTTTACACGTTGCTTGACTGCCTGACCACATATCTGATCCAAACATAGTAACGTGTATTAGGGAAAATAATTATTTAAAGTTATTTAATAATTGTGACATTTATTGTACTTTTTGATGTATGAATGATGCTCAAAGTGAGGGGGCAAAGAATACAACTGAGGGGGCAATGCCCCCTTTTGCCCCCTCGTGGCGCCGGGCCCGGTCTGACAGCAAATTCAATCGGGCGAAATTGCTAAACTACAGCATATACTTAAACTGATATTAGGTTTAGGTAAATATAGTGTCTCAAAAAGTATTAAACTGTAACTCGTGGCTGTTTCTCCAAGCTGGAGGTGTACTGACCTTCATCTACTGTTTCTAGTACACTGACTTTGCATTACTACCTCAAACAACCCCGCTTCAGAGAATCCGAAATATCCATTTAAAGCAAGACCATGGCTGTTGATGGTTGGCCCAATCGACAGTAAGAGGTCGACATAATGGCGGGGAGTAACAGTAAAAATCAGAACAACTCCCACCCTGCTGACATGGTCTTCAGTGCCAAATGCGTCTTCTGGATAAGTCCTCTGGTGGCCCCACTATTTTCTGCCTCTCTAAAGTATAATGACCCTGAATGATAAAGCTGGGTTATTGGCGGGAAATGCACAACACTTTACCTACCACCTGTTAGGGACAGGGCTAATGAAATAAAAATAAATTGGCTGTCCTTTCAAAACTGTCTTTGCCCAGTTTTCTTTAGTTTTTCACTTTAAACTAGAGTAATGCATAAGTGTACAAAAACAACAATTAGAGTAAGTACAGCTTTTTGTAAAATGTGAGTCTCTTCCTGTCAGAAACTAGAATTTTCTAAACTAGAGTTTTCACTACCAAAATGGCAACACAACTGCTCAGTCATTTTTTATATTTGACGGCTGAGGCTGCACAATGCTCTTCATTCACCCTCTGTCAGCACTGGCTATTTTAATACAAAATAGCTTTAATAACTTTCAGTGCAGGGGTGGGGGAGATGGTTGTTGTGACTATAAACAAGGGGGCGTTCAGCACAACATGAGGGTCTCCAGGCTGGAGAAAACTAAGCCAAACAAGCAAAGCAAATTACTGTCATTCTTTTCCAAGTCTGTGCTTGTGTGTGTGTGTGTGTGTGTGTGTGTGTGTGTGTGTGTGTGTGTGTGTGTGTGTGTGTGTGTGTGTGTGTGTTTACATCCATCTGCCTTAGTCAATGTAATTCACTCTGTGATCAATAGAAAGGCACCGTGCGTGTGTCTCTTTGTGTCTGTGTTTTTATGAACCACACAGCTTCCGGTATTCCAAGACCCGAACGGACAAAAAGACGTGGTGCAGGCACGAAACATACTACCAATAGAAATACATTGCTTTTAAAATCGATCTGTATGACACGAAAAAAAGGGGAAAATCGTGTTGGTGAACACGAATCAATAGATTAAATGTCGTGACTATAACACTAAACGCCGTGAGACTGGGTTGCAACATTTCACATTGGACGGAAAGGGTATTCCTTTCGGGAGAACACTTCTTGTTTGTGATTGGACAGAGCCAGCCAGAGAAGCACTGCTGTGATTGGTTGTTTTTGCTGCCAGTCAAGAAATGACGCTTCGTGATTGGTCAGCACCCGACAGCGCAACATGTCCCGAAACATCAGCCATTAGCTGTTAGCACACAGAGCTCACAGCTCTTCATATCTGTTC
>NW_011365350.1:0-1666 GCF_000735185.1 Notothenia coriiceps | reverse complement strand
TCCAGTTTTGAATAGTCTGCCGTGGTTTCGTTCCATTTCAAAGAGCTTTGACACTCGGCGTAACCTTGGCGCACTGCCACTCCAACATGCAATCCCAGAGCTTGAAGATTAATCACGGGGACTGTAGTCCCAAACGATAGCTGGGGATTATGGGTAGTGTAGTGTCATCGGCCATCCTAAACTCCTAGAGGCCTACGTCTGTTTCCGGTTATTTTTATTTTTAAATTCAGTTCCTGACGGATGCCAAAAAAGCCCGAGATTGAGGCTCTGAGCCCCATTTATTTTCCTCACAGACGGCAACAAAAGTCTGAAATTATACGATTTAAAATAAAAGCAGTAGAAATACATTGCTCTGATATCACAGTGTCAACGTGGTCAAATCCCTGAAAATGATCAAGCATCACAATTTATTAACACCTGCCTGCAGAAGGGGCCTGTCCCCGCACACACAAAAAAAGGTGTTTTTATTCAATATTCTTTTCAAGATCCTTGACTTTGTGCCTTCCTTGACACTTGGGTATCCCATTATTTCTCCCTTACCATTTTCTGTTGAATATATAATTAAAGTCCCTTTTCTACTGTGTCAGCAGGGGGTATAACACTGGCTCAATAGCCGAGGGCTTTAGCAGCGGGGTGATGAATACACTCCTATTCACGCCCTTGAGCAAGGTTCTTAATTGCCCCAGTAAAAATACAGTTGCTCCGATGCAGCCCTGTATGTATAAAACATCATATTTCTTAAAGAGTTATGGGCCGGGGTGGTTATTAATGAACTCCAGCAGCAGTATCATCCTGTTTTATGGGGGCAATAACATAAAGAAGTGTATTTTTCTCAGCACAGCCGTATGCAAAGTAGGGCTGGTCAGTGATTACTTAGTAATTCATCCTGTTATACATAAACTCCTGGCACACAGTTCAGTCCAGAGGGAGGAATGGAGTGTAAAAAGCCTTACAGTATACTCTGTCCCTTCTGTTTGTATTATTTTTAGAGAAAAAAAATTGTTGCATTTAACATGGTTCCCCCGAGGTTCTGCAGAAACACACACGTATGTAAATCTCCTCCTCCTCATTCCCATGGAGAACATCTCTGAACTCCAGTCTCACCCACAGCGACTTCACACCAGCACAGCCTCCTGCCATGTGCCGATGCCAGTCTAATCTCACCCCCCCGCCACACCATCTACAAATGTGGCACCCGTCGCTCTGCCGGGAGACACCAAGCAATTCACGCCTCTGCACATATTGACCCATTTTACTGATGCTGAGTGGAGCATGCATGTTATCGAGCAGGAACCAGGCAGCTCCTCGACAATAAAACCAGCAAACTATAACATTTAAAGCTTAAAAAGGCTATCGGGAATCAACGATTTTAGTGGGCACAACATAAATGTTTTAACGTTATTTTATTTTACCATTATGTGCCAGTTCTTACTGAGTAGAAACTGTAATGTTTGTCGTTGCTTTTTCACTGTATATAATGTCACATATGTTATAAATTGTAGTACAATATGCACATTTTACTTCAACGTATTGTGTTTGTATAAAAGTTTTTATTTAAAAAAAAAAAAAAAAAGTATTTTACATTGGATATTTCCCTTTAACTTCCTTATTTTTAATGTAATACATATATTTTGTTATTTTATTATAATTATATATATATATATAT
>NW_011365349.1:0-3187 GCF_000735185.1 Notothenia coriiceps | reverse complement strand
GGCTGGAGCAGTACAGCCACCACAGCGTTACCTAATGCAACTCGACACTATGTCTTACGGTGCCGTGTACCGGAGGGGAGAGAGAGAGAGCAGCGAAGGGGTGGGGGAGAGAGAAGTAATACGGTTTCCTGATAAAGCTGTGGAGAGTATGTGCTGCAGGGAGGTGGATGCACAACGCACCCAGGAACGAACGCTAGCTCCGGTCCTTTTTCCGGTCCTTTTTACTGTGGACTCGATGTCCTGACAGGCTGGTATTTGTGCAACCTGCACAAACACAATACTGCACCATGATTACAAATGGTGAAATACAATGTAAAACTACCGAAAAATAACAGCTCCTTAAAACACAACCGCTCAACTCAACGCAACTCTACTATACCCGCGGTCAGAGAGCGGAGATGTGTCCCCTGTGTGATGTAATATGACGCGTTTGACGTATGACCTTAAAACAAAGCCGTTTTTAAGAGCAGAGCTCAAAATTGCTCCTTTCCCTCTGAATTCCTGCCCTTATGTCTCGTAAAACATATCAAATCCTGCATTCACTTTTTTAATTGTAATTTTCAAGCAAGTTTAAGCATAAATGTAGAAAAAATAAAAACCTGCAAGATGCTCTTTAATGACACTGTTAACACTGTCTGTAGTATTACTCAAATGCAATGTATAAATATGTTACATTTGTTTTAAAGTATTTATATAATAAACATTTAAAAATGTAGACTTGCCATGAAAAAATGTAGGAAGGAAAATTAGAATTAAAAGTGTGAGAATATGTTTTATCAGCTTTGCAATTGTAAGTGCAGGAATGATCCACACCAACACACCTAAAGATGATAGCTTTCAGTTGATACATTTTGTGCAGTTTTTTGATTGAACCTCATTAAAAAGTTAATAACTTTTGAGGCTCTTTGCCAATATCTTTCTAACATATGGGAGTGTTAAATGAATTAACTTCTCTGTTATTAGCCATTTTAAGCTTTTCTCTGTTTTCTTTATTTGTCATCTACTGGATGACTGATCAGCAATTTCCTCAGCAATAACAGTCCTGTTATAGTCCTGATGCAGTCCTGCAGAGGTGGGACAAGTACTCAGACCTCAGAGAGAGTAGGAATACTCTGTTACAGTAAAAGTCCTGCAATCTATAGGTTACTCAAGTAAAAGTACAAAAGTATCTGCTTCAAATATATTTAAAGTAGCGACAGTAAAAGTAGTCCTTGTGCAGATTGGTCCATATCGGAATAATGTTTAGGATATGTTTTATAACGATTGATCATTAAAGTGTTCTCAAAGCTGGTAAAGGTGCAGCTAGTTTGAATGACTGTATACTGCAGGGTAGCTTGTGAATTTACTCCAGGTCGAACTAAAGTCTGATTTAACACTTGATTATATTTCACATCATTCATCCACATCTGTAAAGTAACTAAAGGTATTACATAAATGTAGTGAAGTAAAAGTACACGATCTACCTCTGAATTGTAGTGGAGTAATAATAATAATAATAATAATAATAATGAAGTTTAAAGTAGCAAAACATTGAAATACTCAAGTAAAAGTACACGTACCTCAATATGTTACTTAATTACAGTACTTGAGTAAATGTACTTAGTGACTTTACACCACTGCAGTCCTGTTCTAGTCCTGATACAGTCCTGTTCCAGCTGAGACAAATCTTTGAGAGGGTCTTTGGCGCCCTCCAGTGGAGCTGCAGCGAACTGAACTCAGGTCAGGTTGAGTCAGCTGATTCTTCTCACAAACAGGAAGAGGAAGGCACAATTCGGAAACCTGGCATGTAAAATAGCTAACTCATTTGTACACTTGTTTTATTTATTAAGAAAGGGGTCCGGCTGAAGATGTTCGGGGGGGACGATGAGGACGGGGACTTCCTGTCTCCCGCAGGAGGGTGAGTGTGTTTCTCAGCCAAGCTAATGCCTTTAGCCTCTCAGCTAACTAGCTTACTAGCTTATTAGCCGGGGTTAGCTTTGCTCGTGATTTAGCCATATTTAATTTAAAACCAGGCTATTTATTTTGACCCTGTTAGTAGGTAATGACCTTCAGAGAACAACTCAGCCTGGCCTTTACAAAGATAAGGGATATGTTGTTCGGCTTACATAAGAACACCTTGCAATGAGAGTTGTCCATTATTGTTCTTCTACCACAATGCCAAGTGAAGCACAATGAAGCATTTCAATAGAATATACATTTCAGATAAATAAAGATAAGATATACTTTAATTGATCCCAGTTTTGGAAATTATTTGATCACAGCAGCATGTAGACAAGCATTGCACATGAAATAAAAAGGAAATCAAATACAAAATAAACACTAAATATATCAGTAAAAATAATAATAAACAGAACAGTGCATATTTATAAATCAATACAAATTCTCTATTGAATATATTATATCAATGTACAGATGCAAAAATAAAATAAAACTGAAATCAGTGAAATATTCATAAAGGTCCTTCCTGGTTGCTCTCATTAAATTACCAGATATTTCATGAGTTTTTTTAAGACTTGCAAATAAGAAAGTGGGACAGTTTAGGGAAGCTACAAGTTCATTTCATTTATTTGTACCATGTTCGTTAACGGCTAGAAAGTACTTTCATTCTACTAAAAGAAAATGTATAACACAGCATCTAGAGCAGGGGTGCCCACACTTTTTTGGCTGGTGAGCTACTTTTGAAATGACCAGCTCACTGAGGTCTACCAACCAAAAATAAAATCCCAAATTGCAAGGGTTGCTGAATAACACGTTTTATTTTTACATGGGATAACTACAATAGGGCTGCAACAAACGACTCATTTGATAATCTACTAATCTATCGATTAATTAAACGATTAATCAACCTTGCACAATTTCTCAAATGCTCTTATTTAGCCATCAACTTTTAGATTTAGCTTGAGGTTGTTTTAGGCATGTGGAAACAATAATGACAATAAAGATGAATACCCATCCATCCATCCATCTTCTCCCGCTTATCCGTGGTCGGGTCGCGGAGGTAGCAGTTCCAGCAGAGAGCCCCAAACTTTCTTTTCCCTGGCCACATCAACCAGCTCTGACTGGGGGATCCCAAGGTGCTCCCAGGCCAGCGAAGAGATATAATCCCTCCACCTGGTCCTAGGTCTACCCCTATTTTTGAATACTTCCCAGCTGGACGTGCCTGGAACACCTCCCTAGGGAGGCGCCC
>NW_011365348.1:0-3904 GCF_000735185.1 Notothenia coriiceps | reverse complement strand
TAACACACAACGGGACCGGTAATAACCGGAAAAGCATGACATGTGACCTTTAAGTAAGAAGTCTCAAACTACAGCGATGTATGCGTAGTTACGGGGTGAGGCTCAGGACAGGAAAGGCTAATATTTTACCAACTATTATACTGTTTTACTGACCACACAGGAAAATGTTCATATCTGCAAATCTTTGCACTGGATGAACAACCATAACACAGAGAAACTGTAGCTACAGAGGGCTGGATAGTTGAGAGCAATTGCTAAATATGAAGGGTTACGCAGCAGTGAAAACAATCATGTGAATTCAGGTTTGGGTGAACAAATAAAATGCATGCAAATCAAGCACAGACCTCCCTATTTCAAACCAGTCACAACAGAAGGTTCCTGAGCATTCACATCTGTATATATTTAACTATCTGAAAGTGCTTGCTTCTTATAAATGCTCTGATTTAAAAAGGCATTCTTTAAATGATGAAGCTGTAAGACGTTAAGGGAACATCTGTTTATTAAGTGTCTACAGATGCAACATTACAGAGGAGTCACTAATGTAGGCTTAGCCACCGCTGGAAGTAGGAAACATTTAGCTCACAATAGGAGGAGCAGACGAGTGCTGATGTAGAATGGTGCTCGTGCAGAACCATCACTGGGGTTTAAAGGGTCCAATTTGTGCTCATATTCAGGTTCATATTTGTATTTGTATGTTGTGTCTCTATTCTGACATGTTTCCATGCTTTGATGTCCAAAAAGCTCTTTATTTTCATCGAACTGCCTGTGCTGCAGAATCTCTTCTCAGCATTGTTAGCTGGCCGGCTCTGTTGGAGCGCTAGCCAATAGAAGCGCAAGTGTAACATAGTGATGTCACTGTGTCGCTAGTGCTCCGGGATATGGTAGCAAGCAGGTAAACCATGCAGGGGATTGTAAAGATATTGATCCTTAATTCAGGTAAAGCAACAATAATGGAGATATAGCTCTGGTTGCTTAGCTACAGAAAATGACAAACGGTATGCATGTGGAGACGCTTCAATGAAGTGTTCATGACTGGAGGAAGGGAGGGACGCCCCGCAACACACAAACAGACGTCAGTGATGTACACACTGTGTCTCTGACTGCGTAAAGTATCCATTAAAGTCAACATCAATGTGTCCTTCTATTCCCAGATAATCAGGGCCGCTTTATGTCATTCAGTAGAGTTGTACAGTTTCTTCCCTGCAAAGTTCACCTACAGTTGCTTTGCTCTGAGTTCCTCCACCATACATTTATATCCGTCACTCACCCTCACAGTGCTTAATGTCTCACATTATGTTCCCCTTGTACCAACAATGTAAAATGAAAACATGTAGAGTGAACTTAACCAAGCCTCATCCATTTTTAGGTATAGTATTGCGAGTACTTAAACTTGGATTTGAGAAAACTGCATTAATCAGAGTCAGACTGCGTCTACGCTATGCGATGGCAGTGTGTTGTTTTTTAGCAACTCTATGTACAACACATAGAAAAACTTTGATTACAGTGACAAACTCAGTTCTATACAAATCAAGTAAGGATTCCTTTCCAAAAGAGAATCCCTCCTTCCAAGATCTGTATCCATAGTGTACATTTAAACTGTGACGATGCATATTTTCCTTTATAGTGTGTCCGTCTCACAAGAAGCGTCTAAATGAGCCCTGAGCGAATAATGCTAACGCACTTAGCACAGAACTCTAGGTATAAATACTTTATTACTTATCGGATCAGCACAAACAAGCTTTGCTAGCAAGCTGAGATTCCACAGATTCCAGACATATAAGTATCATCACTGAGCGATCAGAACTTGCGACATGTTCAACTTTTGAAGCTTCGACGGAAGCGTCAGCCAATCAAATAATATGCCAACCGCGTGCTTGTGTGTCCGGGGTGGGAGATTCATGATATTGGTTGTTGGTCGAGTTTCAGACACGCCCGCCGGCAAGCTTCAACGCACGCTGCAGTGTGGACGCTGCGTTATAGTTCCTGCCTTTTGATACCTTTTGAAAAGCCTTTTGAAATCCAGGCCTTTCTTTCTTAAATTCAACACATGCTCAATGCCAAATACTTCCCCTCTTTCAGCTCTGCAGGTAAACCTGCCACGCTTTGTCCTTTGTATCGGAAATAATGCGCTTAAGGAAGGTGGCGCTGAGCAGAGAAAACAGTTCCCTGTGGACAGCCAGCGTTCTGTTCTGAGAGAGAGCAGCAGACAGAAGAGAGGACATTTTAGGAGGGAAGAACGCAGGAGACAAAGGAGCCGTGGAGAAGAAGAGAATCAAATTTGTGAGACGGGAAAAACAAATAGCGGGGGTTAAATTATAGGATATGCTGCATGGAGGTGAGACAGAGAAGATGGATGGAGCTACCAGAGGATAAAATGGTTCGTAAGCAGCTAAGGTGACTCAGCAGAGGAGAAGGGGTGTCATTCGACCATATGCAAGAACGATGAAGAAACGTTATGAAGATAAAGGCTTTGCATGATGGGAAAAGGGTGCAGTTGGCATCATGTAGTATGAAAAATGTATGCATGGCCAGAAGGACAGTGAAGGCGTCCATATGTATTCATTACTTTTATTTCCCAAGAAAGCCCCTGTCTCATTTATCAGGACTTTCCCTTGAAGAAAATGCCATGTAAAGTGAGAACAAATCAGAGGAGACTTTCCCCTTCATTAATAGACTAATCTTCTCCATGCCGTTTTAATGTGCAGAGTGATTGATGAAATAAAGATCTTAACAGGAAATGGGAGTGGGTCATTTTAGACTAGAGTGTTTGATATGTGTGGGGTGTTGGTGACCTTACCTAACCCCGTCTCTTACTAAATTACTGACCTTACCTAACCCCGTCTCCTACTAATTTACTGACCTTACCTAACCCCGTCTCTTATTAAATTACTGACCTTACCTAACCCCGTCTCTTGCTAAATTACTAACTATATAACTAAACTAGACTTAACCTGTACTGCAGTTGCTTTACCGCACCACTGTGATGAAGAGAGAGAGAACCAGAAGGCAAAGCTCTCAATCTTCGTTCCTACCCTCACCTATGGTCATGACTCATGACCAAAAGAATGAGATTGTGAATACAAGCAGCCCAAATGGGATTCCTCCAGAGGGAAGCTGGCATCTCTCTTAGGGATAAGGTGAGAAGTTCAGTCATTAAGGAAGGACTTGGAGTAGAACTGCTGCTCCTTTTCGTAGAAACTAGTCTTCCTTTTTCAATATTTCAACACATTTTCTTTTGTTTGGAATCTTGTCATGGAGCATATTAGGACGTATTCTGCACATTTTCAGGTGTATATCAGTATGTAGTGTCTCTACTTTAAAGAGTCCTCTCCTGCTGATGTTCAGGTGTATATCAGTATGTAGTGTCTCTACTTTAAAGAGTCCTCTCCTGCTGATGTTCGGGTGTATATCAGTATGTAGTGTCTCTACTTTAAAGAGTCCTCTCCTGCTGATGTTCGGGTGTATATCAGTATGTAGTGTCTCTACTTTAAAGAGTCCTCTCCTGCTGATGTTCAGGTGTATATCAGTATGTAGTGTCTCTACTTTAAAGAGTCCTCTCCTTTTGATGTTCAGGCGTATATCAGTATGTAGTGTCTCTACTTTAAAGAGTCCTCTCCTGCTGATGTTCAGGTGTATATCAGTATGTAGTGTCTCTACTTTAAAGAGTCCTCTCCTGCTGATGTTCAGGTGTATATCAGTATGTAGTGTCTCTACTTTAAAGAGTCCTCTCCTGCTGATGTTCAGGTGTATATCAGTATGTAGTGTATCTACTGGGACATGTCTCCATGCTTTAATGTTCAAAAAGCTCTTTATTTTTCTCATAATGCCTGTGCTGCAGCATCTTTTTTCACCCTCTGTCTGAAACCAGAGCCCAGTCTGTTCCGATTGGTTAGCTGGCCGGCTC
>NW_011365347.1:0-1130 GCF_000735185.1 Notothenia coriiceps | reverse complement strand
TCACGAATGGCCCGATGTTGTTACGATCAGAGCCGAATTTGAACATTTCCTTAATCGTGTGTCCATCGGGTGTCAATTTCGGGACAGTGTGACAGGGGCTTAAACACCCCTCTCCAAACAGAAACGCCACAGAATAGCATATATTGCAATATAATGGCAATATAATTACAGTCAAATTAAGAAGATCAGTATAGTAGCTAGTGTACCAATACGGAATCACTACATATAAATAACGTTTTTTTTGTTGTATTTTTTTGTAAATCTATGAAGACAGAAAAGTCTGATGAGTCAAATAATGAAGGCTTCACCTTCGGGGAGGAAAAGGCAAAGCAGGAGATTTCACATTACGGAGTCAGAGTACTGCACATTTATGAGACTTCCGATTGTTTTTTTAATCATTTATTAGTTTTTAAACTGAAATCTATTTTGCTTTTTAAATCTTTCAAGGCTTACTTGCTGTGATTAAGAGTTGCATTATCATTCAGGCAAAGTTAGTGGAAGCCAGACTTCAGGTTATGATACGGAAACTACAAATACTTCAACTAGCTACTTTGTCTTGACTTTAAAGTACATTTGTAATATGTGTGTATTAAATCCTTCCATTAAGCCTCCCTGACATTGCCTCAAGCCACTGCAGATTTCCAGCATTGAATTATTTCACGTCCATTTGTTGGGTAGCAACAAACTGAGGCTAAATAAAAGGCCTGCAAATGATTCAGATCTAAGTGTAAGGTGCTACCTATTTACAGCTTCATTTGAACATACAGGGTTTGATAAATAATGCCTTCTTCAGAACGTACTGTCGAACCTTTAAGGAATGTCACACACTTCACAAGTAGAGGAACTAAATAGATACGACTGAAAACCACCAATTAAAGTAAATCAAGACAGGAATATTTACAGTACAAATCAATAAATGGTATTAACATTTGAAGCTAGTGTTATCAGGGGGGAATGGAATGAAATATTGTGTGTGTGTGTTTGTATAAGAGAGCGAGTATGTGTGTGTGTGTGTGTGTGTGTGTGTGTGTGTGTGTGTGTGTGTGTGTGTGTGTGTGTGTGTGTGTGTGTGTGTGTGTACTAGAGTAGTGTAGTAGTAGAGAGTACGTAGTACGTAAGTAACGTAACGT
>NW_011365346.1:0-1955 GCF_000735185.1 Notothenia coriiceps | reverse complement strand
GGGGTCCAGGACTACGAGCTGTTTAACTCCCAGCTGGACTCGATGGAGGTCTGGGTCCTGGAGGCTGAGGAGGCTCTGAGGGCCCCGGACCCTTCTGGATCCACAGAACCCCCCCTCATCCAGAACCGCATGCAGGAGCTGAAGGTGGGTCCTGTCTCTGTAGATACTTCCCTGGGGGGCCGTTACCTGAGGAATTATTAAGAAAAGCCTCAAGACCCACCTGTTGATCTCACTGACTGTCCTCTGTTGGGTTAAAGGTTTCATTCTAACCTTTTATGATCTTATCCTTTTTTATATTCATCCATCTTCTCCCGCTTATCCGTGGTCGGGTCGCGGGTCTTTTTTATATTAAGACATTTTATTCAATCCTTAGATGACTTTAGATTTCTCTGTATGTTCCCCTCGTAGCCTTGTGAAGCAGCTTGAGGTGTTTTGAAAGTGTGCTATGAGAATGAAATGTGTTGTTACCCTCAGAGTCTGATGCTGAGGTTCAGCAGCTTGTCTCCGGAGCTGGACCGGGTCACTGAGCTCGGGTACCGGCTCCCTCTCAACGACCCGGAGATAAAGCGTCTCCAGAGCCTGAACCGGAGCTGGAGCAGCGCCTCGGCCCAGACCACCGAGAGGTTCAGGTACTGAGACATCAACTGCTCATGTTACAGAGAGAAGTGGGAAAGGTTTAGTTTGTTATTGGAATTCTGACTTTTTGCAGAATTCTGACTTTTTGCAGAATTTCGATTATTTTTTCAAATGTCTGACTTTTCCAGTATTCAGACGTTTTGGTTGTTTTGTGCAGCAAGCTGCAGGCGTTCCTACTGCAGCAGCAGAGCTTCCTGGAGAAGTGTGAGACCTGGATGGAGTTCCTGCTGCAGACGGAGGAGAACCTGGCCGTGGAAATCTCTGGAAACATGCAGAGTCTGACGGAGCAGCAGAAAGCCCACGAGGTCTGAAGAGAGCACCTGAAGCTGCTGCCTTTGATGTATTAACAGTGTGTCTTGAGTTGAATAGATAACAGGGTAAACGTGTTTCCTGCAGCTGTTCCAGGCGGAGATGTTCAGCCGGCAGCAGATCCTTCACTCCATCATCAGTGACGGGCAGAGGATGCTGGAGCAGGGACAGGTGGACGACAGGTACTTCAAGTTACATTCAAATTAGGGATGGACCGATTTGGCTTTTTCAAGGCCGATACCGAGGCGATTATTAGAAATCAAGGAGACCGATAACCGATATACATTTGCAGTAAAATCAGAAAATCTTGGTGTCAACATGTAGAATAACACAAACTCCAACACAACTTCTTTGAAATGCATTTAAGCATATATTATGTTTAATGAACTTTTAAACATCTTACAGCTGGTCTCCTCTCTGTGCCCTTTTCTTTAGTGCAGCCATCTGCAATGAGTTAGAGAGAGAGAGTGGGGCTGACATGCTGACATGCTGACATGCTGACATGCTGACAGGCTGACATGCTGACAGGCTGACATGCTGACAGGCTGACATGCTGACATGCTGACATGCTGACATGCTGACAGGCTGACATGCTGACATGCTGACATGCTGACATGCTGACATGCTGACATGCTGACAGGCTGACATGCTGACAGGCTGACATGCTGACATGCTGACATGCTGACATGCTGACATGCTGACATGCTGACATGCTGACAGGCTGACATGCTGACATGCTGACAGGCTGACAGGCTGACATGCTGACATGCTGACAGGCTGACATGCTGACATGCTGACATGCTGACATGCTGACATGCTGACATGCTGACATGCTGACAGGCTGACATGCTGACAGGCTGACATGCTGACATGCTGACATGCTGACAGGCTGACATGCTGACATGCTGACAGGCTGACATGCTGACATGCTGACATGCTGACAGGCTGACATGCTGACATGCTGACATGCTGACAGGCTGACATGCTGACATGCTGACAGGCTGACATGC
>NW_011365345.1:0-1922 GCF_000735185.1 Notothenia coriiceps | reverse complement strand
GTAGTGCAGCCACCAATAACAATCTCTCTCCCCCTCTCTCTCTCTCTCACAACCACACACACACACACACACACACACACACACACACACACACACACACACACACACACACACACACACACACACACACACACACACACACACACACACACACACACACACACACACACACACACACACACACACACACACACACACACACACACACACACACACACACACACACACACACACACACACACACACACACACACACACACACACAATGCGGCCATACCAACCACACACATACACACACACACACACACACACACACACACACACACACACACACACACACACACACACACACACACACACACACACATAGGCTACACTGCGGCCATACCAACCACACACACGCACGCACGCACGCGCACACACACACACACACACACACACACACACACACACACACACACACACACACACCCGTAAAGCAGCATTAATACCTTAATCTCATTCATTTATTTCTCATCAGCGAGTGACGGGAAGAGAAACAGTTGCGTCACATTACCGCAATATGCTTCCAGGAAGCTCTATTAAAACGGATGTTCGCTTTCTTTTCACCCCCGCTGCCTCTATTTACCCATAAGTCTTTGTAATCTGTTTAGAGGGTTTATGGGCGCTCAGAAAGTGCTCTTTCCTCAAAGCGCGGCTCGTTTATCAAGCGAGATTAAGAAAAAGTCGGGAAAGTGTTTTGAATACGTGCTATCAGACACCTCAGCTGCAAATTAAATTGTACAGAGTTATATGTTTTGAATGCGCATTTGGCAGAATTAGATAAAGACTCAACAGTTTGCATTGACTGTGTTAGTGTTATTCATTTATATTCATGGGTATGAACCTATTCATGTATGTGCTCTGTGTTAGAAATGAAAACCAGGTTGAACAGCAACTTTAAATTGATTTATTTTGATGTATTCTGAAGCCACAGAAAGCAAACAATGTAAGGGAATCTATACACAACCCTATGAAATGCTTTCTATACTGTGTACAAATAATGTTTAAAGGGCAGTTGAAATGCCGAAAACATCAACAGAAGCTCACCAGAGGTCTCACAACAACTACACCTTTGAAAGCAATTAATGGAAAATAAAATAGGCTAACCAATCAGAGCAGACTGGGCTCTGGTTTCGGACAGCGGGTGAAAAGAGCTGCTGCAGCCGAGGTTGATTGATTTATGGCTACGGTCTATTGATTTTATGTAAATGTATTTTTTGTATTGCATTGTGGTATCCTTTAGTGTCCACTTTCTGGAATGTATACATCACTACAACATGGAAAACCTACCTTTATGTAGACCATATAGTGAAAAGGTAATGATTCCCATCGTGACATGAACTCTAAATAACATCCATATGGACATGTGGATCCATAATGAGAACATTATAGAACCATATCTTAGGTTAATGTCCTCAAAGTGACTCCAATGTGCGCTCAATCACAGACACACTTCAGCAGATTCTTCTTTTATCCCCCTTGGGACTCAACTCTTCCATGATGAAACGGGTAAGTTCAATGGGATACATGAGGTTAGTGTGTGTGTGTGTGTGTGTGTGTGTGTGTGTGTGTGTGTGTGTGTGTGTGTGTGTGTGTGTGAGTGTGTGTGTGCATTTGATCTATTTGCATTATGAGAACCACATTTTGACGGGTTTATTGAGCGACAAGGAAAATCCTGCACAGCCGGGACACTGAAGTGCACATCTGCAACAAGTTGTCAGACGGTCTGGGATAGGGTGCAGGAAATGAATGCAGTGTGTGTGTGTGTGTGTGTGTGTGTGTGTGTGTGTGTGTGTGTGTGTGTGTGTGTGTGTGTGTGTGTGTTTGATAGTGTGTGTGTGTGTGTGTGTGTGTGTGTGTGTGTGTGTGTGTGTGTGTGT
>NW_011365344.1:0-2331 GCF_000735185.1 Notothenia coriiceps | reverse complement strand
CGACCGGCCGCCGATCGTGAGAGCCGATCACATGACGTAAAATACATGACACTTTTCTCAAAACAAGCTCGCCAACATGGCTTCACCGGTCTGGCAGTATTTCAAGGTGTCCGAAAAAGACAGTAAAATAGCGGAAAGCAACGTGAAGCAGAAACCCTGCAGCTCCGCCCGCTGTGACGGACCGGAGAGCGGAGCGACACACACTTTAAATGGAAGATCCCCATAGGCCCCGCCCACTCGATCGGATCGGTATCGACCGATACTGATTCCGGCGATCGGCCCCAAAATTGTCGATCGGAGCATCCCTAGCTGCAACACAAACATTTCCCAAATTCCCGATAGAGTACTTCTTATCTGATCTTAAGGTAATCAAATCTGAATTAATTTAGAAGACAATGAAATGTTTTCAGGACATTTTGTTCACCAAACGGTTCATTCGGTCGCATCTCTAGCTCAGGAGATGGTTGTATTTGTCCCTCTGAAGGCAGACTGTGGTTCTGTGTGTAATTTAAACAGTTTCTTGGTTGGTTGTACTGTATGTAGGCTAATCTGTGCTTTCCCAGAGAGTTTTCTGGATGTCTCCCAGTCTGTGAGCCTCTGATGGCTCGTCCACAGGGAGGGGGGGTGCTGGCGAGGAGATAGGAGACGTTCGGTCTGTTGATCAGACTGAGATCACAGAGGAGTAATCAGGACGAGCCAGGGCACCATGTTCCTCCCAGAATATAATCAAACACAACACACAGATAAAAACAGACTGAACCAGGCAGGAGCTCCAACAAGGCGTGTAGGACAGAGACTGAATACACATACAATACAGAGATGCTGTATGAGAAACCAATGTGAGTTTGGAACATTGAACAATATCAATCTATTCTAGTAGACCTCAACAATGGAATTATGATCAGTAGAAATGGCACGGGACCTTTAAGAGGCAAACTCTTACTTTATTAAACACATTTTGAAAACATACTTCTGTAACATGGAGTTTAGTCAGCAATATCGCCCTTTATTGGTCTTTTTTATTACGGTACTATTATTATTATTTTTTGGATTTACATTGATTTTTGTTTTATTTCTGTCTTGCTTTTACTTATCGGGTTATCCATTTTGAACTTTTGTCTTATTTTATTGTATTTATTCTCTTGCCAAAACATTATATATCACCCTTATTATTCCATGTTGTCATATACACATGTTGCATGTTTTAGCGTCTGACTTTAAATGGTGTCTTATTCTCAGTTTGTTTTGTGTTGTGTGCCAAAGTGTCAAAGCACTTTGAGCTGCATTGTTTCTGTAAAAATAAAGATTGTTTTCGTTATTATCATTAAAGAGGCTGTTGCCCTACGTGCTAGAAACAAAGAGCCTTATTTGGTCACTGCAGAGAGCCTTACTTGCAATCACCAAATCTGCGAGAAAGAGTCAAAAACACTTACCTGTTTTCAAAACATGAGCATTTTCCAGGTTTCACACGATCCTAAAATTGCATTATTCTCAGCAAAGTGCTAATCACCAACAGAGCAGCATCTGTTGCGTTAGACAGAAACCCCTCCCAGGTGTAAAGGGTCTTACATGGAACTCGAAGGTCTCGTCGAACAGCGGGTCGTCCTGGTTCTGAGCAGCGGTGCGAGTCCTCTGCTCTGCACAGTCAGCCGGGACGCCGTGCAGCTCCAGAACCACGTACGGGTCGATGACCTCGCCTTTAGCCCCCGAGCCCTGAGGCTTCGGCAGGTTGTGGGCACTGATCACCTGAGCAGAGAAACACAGAGAAGTGTTTAAATTAGACCCTCCAGAAAAACGCGATCAGAATTTACCGCATAATCAGCAAAATGGCGCAGATTTTTAAAAAGCCGCATATTTATCAAAAGGCCGCATAATCCCCGCATTGTGTGTGTGTGTGTGTGTGAGAGTGTGTGTGTGTGTGTGTGTGTGAGTGTGTGTGTGTGTGTGTGAGTGAGTGAGAGAGAGAGTGATTAAAATAGCCCAATTGCTTTTACAATAAATAAACATTGAATGTGTTTAATTGAATAGGAAAGGGGTTTAACGTTAGTGGCAGGTTGTGTGTGAGAGAGAATAAATAAGACAGCCCAATATTTAAAAAAAAATCTATTCTTTTTCGCAACTTTGCGCAATGTCACCGCATAAAATCACATAAAAACCCCGCATATGTTTAATCGCATAATCAAGGATTTTAGCCCGCGGTTTTTTGGAGGGTCTATTAAGTGACACCAAGTCAAATTCCTCGTACGTGTCAACCTACCTGGTAATAAACCTGATTCTGATACATAATGAGTGTCACCATGGTTCATGAATCTGTGTGTGTGTGTGTGTGTG
>NW_011365343.1:0-1676 GCF_000735185.1 Notothenia coriiceps | reverse complement strand
TATATATATGTATATATTTTTTTGAAACCTTTATTTAACCAGATGGTCCCATTGAGATCATCGATCTCTTTTTCAAGGGAGACCTGTCCAACATGGCAGCAAGTAGGTTACAACATGAACACAAACAACAGATAACACAAAAGGACATGGTATTTACAGGGCTACATGTACATACCTAGAGACATTGACAAGTACCAACAGTATATTTATATCTGGCCCTGTCAATAAGCCTCACCTTCTTGGTAAACACTGTATTGTTTTTGAAGTGGTGGAGAGACAATGCACAGTTTGACCCACTGCTGTCACCCATGGCCAAAGCATATCTCTGTCCCAGCAACATCAGTACCAAGCAAGAGAGTTGTTCCACAGCAGGGGATATTGTAAACGCCCAAACATCCCAGCTTCTACCTGGAAATGTGGACATGCTCATATTCCTAAAAGATAACCTTGATGATGCTGAGTGAGTGAGTTAGAGTTGAGTTACTTTAAAAACTAAAGTGAAACTTGATTTATTCTATTGCAGGGTCTGATTATTATATTGTTGAAACTTTAAAATACTACTATCCTACTAAAATGCTGTACAAATCAGATTTATGATTTAATAATGAAAAAAAATAAATCAAGTAAAAAAATAAATAAATATGCAATATTGCGATAAATATCGTACAGTGAGTTTTTGGTATCGTTACATCCCCAATATTTACTGTTTGATAATCCACTAATAGAAATGCATTTAATACAGGACAGGTAGTGAATGAGCCGGTCATAATACGAATGATTTGATTCGGTGTATTGTAATGGGGAAAAAAACAAACACACAAATGTCAAAGTTTGAGGTGGTTTAGAAAACAGTGTCTTCATTACGGTACACAGCTTTTCCATTGGAGAGCACTCACACGTTGCTGTTGCTTTACAAAGCTAAGGGTCCTACTCAGTATATGTTACTTACATGAATACAAATGTTGGCCAATTCATATTTTATTAAAGTATTAAACTCTAGAAGAAAATATCATGCTCATGGTTTTTGTAAATGTACAGTTTACTCTTGTACGCAGAATAAATTATTCATACCATACTTTTTAAATACGTATTTGTCCATCTTATAAACAATGACAATATGGTACAACAGAGTAGTAATAATACAAAACATGTCTTCAAGAGAGAAGTTAGAGTAGCTGAAAATGTTATTTCAGCTGCGTACTACTACATTCGAGTGTGTTACTAAAATGTTAAGTATTGTTTGTTTATATTTATTTCAGTGATGTTCAACAAGCACTTGCGTGAAACAAAATCCATATATTGATAGAATATCAGCGCTTAGTTCATTTTTTAATCAGGAAAAAAACTCCTCAATTAGCTCACGTATTTGTATTGTATCTAAAGATGGTAAACACTAATGGAGATGGAAGTACTGAACACCTGGAATCCAAGTCCCACACCTGGAATCAAAGTCCCATACCAGTTCATCCTTATTTCCAACAGTTCCTTTTAAGGTCACACAAATCCCTTTCATCCTGACCATGACTCTCTCTACTTTCATTACAGAAAATTCCTGTGTGTGTGTGTGTGTGAGTGTGAGTGTGAGTGTGTGTGTGTGTGTGTGTGTGTGTGTGTGTGTGTCTCAGTGTAGAGAAAGCAGTGGGTGAGTTAACCCTGACTCCAAACTCCTCCCATCA
>NW_011365342.1:0-4326 GCF_000735185.1 Notothenia coriiceps | reverse complement strand
ATTGTTCAGGTATTTGGCTGATCCTCCAACCTCTACCAGTCCACTCAAGAAACTTGCCTTCAGAGATGCTTTAACATTTAGTGCTGAAGATTTGTCCTCAATTGTTTCAGATGCAACTATTTCAAAATCATTATAGCTCTGTGGTCTTTCTCCAATATTCTTTTTAAGGTCCTCACGGTCCCACAAAGTCATTCCTGCAAAAGAAGAACCAGAAATCAAGCTAGAACCAGATTCATGTTAATACACACTATAACTTTGAGGGGAATCAAAGCATCGTCTTTCCAGTAATTGTAGCTCTCCTGTTGTTAGGAACTGAGATATAGAATGATTTGTTCAGTGATGCGATTCCTGAGAACATTAATGATAATAGAGAAAGCTTGTCTTACAAGACAAAAAGACACAAATCAGTTTAATGTCCTTGACTAATTTCATGACTGTTACACTGGGTCCATGTTGTGAACCTGACAGAGTGGTGCAGATCTCAGGTTCTTCTGGTGCCCTCAGGTACACTTGGATACAGTGTTATTTGGGGTTATTTCTACGGTATACCACGAAACAGATGATAATTAGTTCATCGTTTTTTTATTCTGTGATTTCTGAACACCTTCGGTTGATGCTGTCATCTGGCCGTCCTGAGTTTATTATAAACAATAAAAGTCAAATAACTTCCAGTTCAGCGGTAACAGTGACAGACAACAGCAATCAGTAGCCTACACATTGTAGAACATTTTGTGATTGTCATGGCATGTTAAACTAAAAGTATTCAACCAAAGTCACTGTGTATAGTTCTGCTCTCAAACAAAGGATAATGACAGCACTACTTTCTCCAGCATCCAAAATAACCCTGATGAGAAGGCTTTCCTGCAGGTAGTTAAAGCCAAGATGGATACTTACTAGAGCGCTGGTCTCCAAGCTGAAATCAAACAAGACCTGGAGGCCATCCAACAGGGCACCTAAGCGGACATTATTTATATCAAAATGTCATAGCTGAATGCTGTCCTTTAGCTCATGCACTGGTGGAATTTCAGTTGAATATTTGAAGATATTTGGTGCCATGTTGTTGCCAAACTTCTTCTATGTTTTTGGTAATTTTGTTGCGGGCCACCATTTTACTTTCTGTCAGGCCTCTGTCTCTTATCTATTGAAAAATGATCCTATTATTTGTCATTGCTACCTTTATATGTAGCTGTTTAGTGTTGTAGCAATTGTAAATTGTTTGTTAATATCTTGGATTATATTCTGGACTAAAGGCTACCATCCATAATTACCCAAGACCACGCTGGTTCAATCTAAAAAAAACTCTTCTGTTTAATATTCTCTGGTTTGTATATGTCCAGCATTCCTCGGATCCCAATCAACCATGATTTGTAGTGTTTGATATAATTGATTTGGGCAACCTATTTCAAACTGATCTGCCCCTTTACTCTGGAGTTCCACAGGGATCTCTGACATAAATCCTACATCAGAACCCAAGGTCAAAAACCTAATCAGGAAACCTGGGTTTATATTAATCAGAATCTGAACTTGAGCCTCACATAAACAAGCTAGTCCAAACCTGTTTCTTCCATCAACACACACATCTAATCCATGCTATCAAAAACACATTTCAAATAACTTTTCATCTGTGTGTTTCGTTCCTGGCAAAAAGAAAATATCTGGTTTTAAAGGTGATGTTTTTTCCTCACCAGGGACAAGAGAGTCGTTGCGGCAGTCGTACAACATCCCGAGGCTGAAAGGCCGTCCGAGCGCCGCCACCTCCATCGTCCCGCTGCCTTTAGAAGCCATCGCTCCGAATGAACTGAAAAGAATCGACACCAGCTCGTTAGTTAACTTTGATGATTTGGTAATTTCATGTCCAACCATGCTCACCTTTCAATTAGACCTTTTTACTCAACAAAGAAACACAAAAACTCCACAAATGGACACTAACTCTAATCAAGCCCAAATTCAAAGATAACTTTTCAAAAGCTACTTGAGCTGCTGTACACATTACTACACTCTCGTCGTCCTCATAATTCATTGTTACACGTTACTTTTTATGATGATAAGACATATTTAATTTAAATAAATTGCCATTAATTTTTCCCTCATCTTATAAAATAATAAATAAATAGAAAAAGTTTTTAATTTATTGAGAGGGGACGGGCTGTGATAGGCATAATTTATGTGAACAATTGTGTCACTTTCACAGCATTATTGCACTTCTTTTTCTTTATTTCCTTTATGTCTATCCAAGGGTGAAGTATTTTATATATCTTTCAATTTTCTCTGTCAATTTATTTGCAAGTCATTTTTCTATAATGTATATTAATGTAAAATGTATTTATGTACGCTAACTTGTTCTTGAGTAAGATACTCTATTAGATCTAATCTTTATTACACGCTGCACTCTTTGATCCAAGTTCTGAAGGGCTTCATCTCCACCTATAGATATATGTTTGGTATTTCAAATGAAGGGCAGTGTAATTAAACCTGGAGCAGACTGAGAAGGACTTCGCTTGTTATTCACTGTAATAATTGTTTACTGATAAACAAGCTAATATGTGAATAAGGGCGTGGCACTTTGATCCCCACTTCAAGCTCTAGCTAAAACTAAACTACAACTGTTGTTCATATGACGATACAACCATTTAGTCTTTGAAGCTTTCATCTTTAATATCAGTATATTGCCCAGCCCTGATCTGAACGTTGGCAATGTGGGCAATTCACATGGCCCAGCACAACATATTAAGATCAGCTACTGCCATCGCATGATGTCCTCCTTTATTGCTGACCTGCTGATGGCAGAAATGATGTCAAACATCAGCTGATGGAGATGTCTGTCCGATGCATCGGTGCTCCTTTACATCAAATAACTACAAACTGACACAAACGACTATAAATACATTGACACATAAACTTGAATAATGGACCCAAGACTACTCCACTACTTCAAAGGGACCTCAAAATGAATCAAGACATCCCTTCACTAAACAGAGTGCATCCTTTGTGTGTATTTCCATCAACACATCAACCTGTACTGTATGTTGTATTTCTTTGTGTTTATGTGTATCAATCTGTTTCATACTACAGAGCGAGCTGCATGCTGTTATCTTTGCTGGGTTTAAAGTCCCAGATACACCGGCCCGAAATCGGCAGTAAATGGGAGTCGGGCCGATCATGAGCGTGGGCACGCCCTATTCGGAGTGGTGTGCGCCGCACCGTCGGGTCTTTTCTGCCGACCTGACGCCTTTTCTTGCCGATTCAACATGTTGGATCAACATGTTGAATCGGCGTCGGGAACACCACCGGAAGTCGGACAAAGGGATAACACTGATTGGCTGTTCAGCTAGCGAATCAGTGCATGAGAAGCGTTAACGGAAGTGAGGGAGGTAAACAAATGATTTAAAATGGAAGATGGAACACACACGGACGGCTATTTCACCTCATCGGTTTATAGAGCTCCTGTTCGTTCATGTTTTCAATGGACGAGAGTGAACATGGAAAGAAAAACGCTATTTGTTGTTTGTTTATATCACAGTCTGTTCTTCTTCTCTGTCTTCCGGTTGTTGCCTCTTTTGAATGATGAATACACACTACCGCCGCCTGCTGGTAAGGAGAGTTATTGCCACTCACGCATACGCAGTTCATACGTGCTCGGCTCGGATTTGCGGTGTGTTCCAGTGCGCGAAGTCGGCAAATATGCAGGAGAGTCCGGCGATGCAACAGTCGGTGTCGGCGTCGGCGACTTCTCAGGTGACTGGCCGGTGTATCTGGGCCTTAATGGAGTAGTACAGTCTTTTTCTGATCTGCCACGTGTGTCATTGAGTTCTGGTTATTTTTAGGGAGCTTAAGGAATGTGATTATGAGGCAGGAAAGATTCATGGTTCAAAGAAAACATGAAAACATTGCAGTTCCACACATTAGCGTTTTTTAGAGGCACCGGTCTCATGGACAAGATCCTTTGTCCTTCAAAAGCGTTTCAGTCATTGTTACAAAAAACAACCCATTTTCTCAACTGACATCTCTATGATTAAGATTCTGTTGGGATAGAAACCCAACTGATCAGAGAAAGATTGTTGAAATGGTTAAAGGATGCCAACTGACTGTTAAGACCAAAGTCCAAATGTTGGTTGAACCATTCATTCACCATGACGTGCTCTCTCTGTGGCGTTCTACGAACCTCATACTTCTTATGTGTTCCCGTTAGATAAGAGACATGATTCCTTAAGCTTCTGGAAAGCTGTGTTTGCTCTGCTTGAACAAATATTTTCTTTGTAAAGACTTCTCTCTTTGCTTGTAGGGCCCTATTCAAGACTTGTATTTGGAACGTTTTGGAATACAGTC
>NW_011365341.1:0-4647 GCF_000735185.1 Notothenia coriiceps | reverse complement strand
TCAGGAACTACTTGATGCTCTGTATGTGATGACTACTTCCATTCTTGAGAGGATCAGAAATACATGGATCCTGAGTTTCAAGCTCAAGCCGGTGACCAGTGATTATTAACATTTTTAAGTATTCAGAAAAAGTCCGAATTTTTTAGATGTTGAGAAAAAGTCTGAATTTCGAGAAGTCAAATTGTTTTGATTTTTGAGAAAAAGTCAGATTTTGAGAAAAAGTCAAAATGTGGAGATTTTGAGAAAAAGTCAGATTTTTGGGGTATTTTGAGAAAAATTCAGATTTTTGAGAAAAAAGTCAGATTTTTAAGAAATTCAGAATTTTGAGAAAAATTCAGAATTTTGAGAAAAATTCAGAATTTTGAGAAAAATTCAGAATTTTTTTCAGAAAAAGTTAGATTTTGGGGGATCTTGATAAAAAGTCAGGATTTTGAGAAAAAGTCAGAATGTTGAGAATTTTGTACATGACAGGATGTACTGCTTTCTGTTCCTTCATCTTGTGACTGTGTAACTCCCTCTCTTGGATATCAGCATGTGAAGGACACTGTTCAGGAACTAGTTGATGCTCTGTATGTGATGACTACTTCCATTCTGGAGAGGATCACAGATACATGGATCCTGAGATTGAGGCTCAAGCTGGTGACGACTCGGAGTGAGATTTTTCTAACTCCTTAATGCAGCACAGAATGATAGTGTCCCCCGTACGTGTGAAATGCATCGTTGCTCTGTTGCTGGCAGAAGATGCCCTCGCAGTCCTTTGGTGGATGCTTGTCTGGGTCTTTCTGGTCCTTTCCATACAGCTGGGTGAGTCCGATGGTGAAGGCGAATAACACCAACAAGAAGAGGCCCAGAAACTTCCCGAACTCCTGCAGCATCTGACCCATGGAGATCTGGGGAAACAGGAAATTCCTCTGTTAATTCTGCATTTTTTTAAGTTTAAGGGCCAGATTGGACACTAGAGACATCATTTGATTTCATAACAACTTAGAAGTGAATACTGTGAATACCTTTGAGTCATGCATTCTGACGTTAGGGTGCATTTATTTGATGAACTTGATTCTTATTACTCCTATTAAATAAC
Source organism: Notothenia coriiceps (assembly GCF_000735185.1). Taxonomy (NCBI): domain Eukaryota; kingdom Metazoa; phylum Chordata; class Actinopteri; order Perciformes; family Nototheniidae; genus Notothenia; species Notothenia coriiceps. The sequence continues at coordinate 3,566 of NW_011365341.1, read as the reverse complement.
TTTTACAGCATTATAATTGCTCCAGAAACCAGCTCACAGACCCTTTTCCCAGCAGGTAAAGAAAGCATTAACAATTAAAATATATCATTGAAGTATCTCAGTGAGCTGCTGAATAATAGTAGGGGATGCAGCAATCATGTACATTGTATATGTTGCACCTGGGTTTTTCCGAATTGACGTTCTGACCACTTGCAGCTACCCATGTTTTTATTTAGCATAGACCCCTAAGGATGGGGAAAGCAACACACTCTGGCAGCTGCAGACTCTCGCCCTGCCTGTGGGAAGACAGGCAAACAAGGAAGAAGCCAAAGTGAGGGGCTCGCAGACAGAGAGCGTCTTCTCACACCTTTGGAAAGAAGCTATTTATAAACCAGAGTGGCTTATCTGTGCACTGGAGATGCTCAGAGCACGCTCGCCCTTGCAAAACAGAACGTTAACACACAGCGTTCAATGTGAGGGATGACCACTCGTGTGTTTGCCTTCAAACCGAGGAGGAGGGCTCGGGGTATTTGGGTGATTAATTCTCTTGTCATGTGTGAATCCCCTCAGTCTGCTTTAGGAGTGAGGGTGTTCCATGCACACAGACACGTAGACTAACTTAGTGTCTGTATGAACAGAGGGGGAAAGCAGCAGGTCAAAAGCTCTTCACCTTTACTGACTGATGGATTTAAGCATCAATGTACACAAACAAAAAAATATTAATTCACAATCAGAGTATACAGCACAGTAGGCTGTTAAAGTAACAATACATTCAACTAAGTGTGCCATCAATGGACACTATATTTCAAGTATTTCTGTTGTTTTCTTTTAATTATATCAATAAAATGCTTCTAAAATAACTAAAGGCATAGTATGTGACATTAAAGGTACACAAAATGACTAGACCTATTTGTCTTTTAGTTAATACACCCCAAAAGTATCCAGATATTATCAAACCTTATCCATAAATCTATTTAAGGAACATTGTTTTTTCTCAAAATTATACATTAAGTGTCTTTTTTAACCAGTTTTAATGAAAGCTTCTCAAGAAATATTGAAAATTACATTTTGTGCGTTTATAATGTGTTATATATTATTCTATAAATACATTGACTTACATTAAATTAGATTTAGCAAACAGAAGGAAAATGTTTGTTGAATAAATTGTATTTCTTGTTTTTCAAGATGTTCCCGGACCACAACACTATTTCTAAATTGTTATAAATGTTTAACAGCTGTTTTACTGCAATGCATTGTGGGAAAACACAATGAGTTATTTTTGCAGAATGCATCTGGGGCAAGTTGTTTTCTGAAAACACACTCATGCATGGCTCATGGTGTGCCATCAGTTATGGGGGATTAACTGTGTTCCTCGGGGTGAGTCTGCAACATGAGTGAGCTCATTGTACGCTCACTGTACACACACACACACACACACACACACACACACACACACACACACACACACACACACACACACACACACACACACACACACACACACACACACACACACACACATTCCATCCTCAGTAGGGGGCACCACCCGGCTGAAATGGCCTCTTCGGGGAGGACGAGATCAGAAAAAATGTGCATGACTGAAACCCACATAGCTCTGCCTCACTGTCTGTCTGTGTGTGTTCATGTGGAAATGTGTGTGTGTATTAGGTGTGTCTGTCATGTGAGTATTTCCAAAGCTAATCATTTTTCCACCCTGCCAATCCAGACAGTGATGTAAGAGAGGGAGAGAAGCGGGAGGGAGGCAGAAAGATGGGGGAGATTGCAGCTGAAAAGTACCCTAGTGTTTTAGAACTCAACCACAAACAGCACTTGACTTAATAACAGGAAGGCATCCCTGCAAATAGACTGACCTGCATAAGTGAAGACTGCTTTATGGAATCACATCACACAGAGGGGGGAAATGAAAGGCAGGAGCTGGTTGGCCGTCTTTCTGCCAGCTGGCTTGACGATGCACAAAATGGTGATGCGATAAAGAGGGACAGCTATGACTCTGAGGTTGTTGAAAAACCTAAATAGAAAATATTCAAAGCAGATTTGTGGCTTCCTTGGGACAGGGGGAAACAACGACATAACTGGAGATACAATCGTTTTTGATTGTCTACTTGCACAAACAGGAACATGGTCCCTATTCCTACAGCTAAGAATGACCGCGTAGAGGATGCTTTGCAGTTAGTTATGAAAGGATTTGACAAGCTGGCATAGTTAAATATTGTGAAAGGAAGGAACACATGTTCACACACATGGATGCACTTTTGCTAAATGATGCAATACGAGGGACAGCAAAACCACAGGACGATCGACTGTACTGTTGTTAGATTAATGTGCGGTTTACACATTTGATTTATTTTGCATTGTGTAAGAGATGTAAAGAACATCATTGCAACTATAGCTAAATACCACAAAGCCCCTCTGACACTCCTATGTGCCATCAGGCAGCACAATAAGGCTTCTAAACTCATACAGACCTTCCCGGTTCTTTAGGTACATATTTGGCTAACTGTCCCTTTACAGCAGAAGCAGCATTAGTATATTTGAAATGCACACCACACTGATCGTGATCGCCTCTTTTTGGTTTCGTCTCCACATTATTCTGCTGAAGCCCATGCATTTTTCATATTGAATCTTCTTGGCATTGCAGTCTCCAGAAGCTGAGTTCAAATGTTTAGCTGCCGGTGTCTTTATTTCTTTATTTAATCAGATAAAAAAGCATTGAGATAAAATCTAATTTACAATGCTGACCTGGCCAAGAAGGCAGCAACGTTACACATAACACAAACATATAAAATACAGAGAACATAACTAAGAAAACAAAAGACGGAAAGCAGTCACTACATTGAGCACATAGGACAGTAAGAAAGGCACTACTTATTACAGCAAGAGCAGCTGGAGGTAAGGACCTCAGACAACTTCAACTTAAAACATGCTATTGAGACAAGTGCCCTCAGTTTGAGGCGTGATTGAAGGTCATTCCAAGAATCAATAATGAAAGAGACTCCTTTCCCCAGCCTCAGTCCACACAGCAGGAACCTGGACCCGTATCCAGGCACTGGATCTGAGGTTGTGAGAGTCACAAACTGGAGCAGATCTGGCTCATATGTGCAGTGGAAGCTTTCCTAAAATGGCTTTATACATTAATAAAAACCAATGCTGCATCCTACGCATAGTGAGTGAGGACCATCCAGTTAGGCTATACGGTGTGCAATGATGAGTCCTATAGGGTGCATTTGATATATAACGCAGTGCAGCATGGTAGAGTGGGTCAAGTTTGGCCAAAACAGAGGGACAGGCTAATCTATAGATGGTATCACCGTAGTCCAGCTGGGACAGGAATAAGCCAGAGACCAACCTTTTACGGGATTAAGTTGAAAAACAACATTTAAGTCTGTAAAGGAAGCCAAGAGTGAATTTCAATTTCTTAGTTAGAACTTCAATATGGTGTTTGAAGTTCAGATTACTGTCCAACCAAAAGCCAAGATATTTGCAGGTATCGACAAACTCAACAGAGACGCCATCAAGGATGTCAATAGAGAGGCGAGAGGACGCTGACCTGGGAGCAAAAAGCATTG
>NW_011365340.1:0-3587 GCF_000735185.1 Notothenia coriiceps | reverse complement strand
TAAATGTCCGGTCAAAATAATTTCCCTTTAGCGTAATACCGCTTCAGTTGTGCCACTTATGTGACAGACAAGAAGAGTATGTGACAGACAAGAATAGTCAATTCTAATGTCTAACACGTAATGTGGAGAAAGAGATGTCCTGTATGGGTTGATTGTGCGTTGATCTGTTGGTAATCCCTCGGGGTTCCGGCATGTAAACAAATGCATAATGCTGCGCTATACTTTGTGGTCTCACCCCGTTGCATAGCGACACTTATTGTTTAGGTGTCTTTTAATAATCAGGTAGTGCTATCATTGGCTAGAACTAGCTAGATCTGATCGATATGGACATAAACGCGAGTGAAGTCTAATCTGACGGGAGAGAGAGATCAGCTGCTGCTGACGAGTCGACACGCAGCTCTGCATGATCACATGCAGCGGTGAGCGGACAAAGCACACACTTCAGGTTAGAATATCACACGTAGCTATTTCAATTACCTCTCAAACTACCTAAACTAGTTATAAATATGTTTAGTTTTACTGTCGGGTCACTCATTACTGGATCCGCGAGCTGCATGATACTGGCATAATAGATTTTCCGATCGGGCAACCAGCAAGTGAGGCTTCATTGCCCGAGCTAAATACTAGATGGCCCCGGGCCATCGGGCAGTCCTTAATGTCGAGCCCTGCTGTGACAGGACATGTAATTATGATATTTTTATGTCAGAGTGGATAACATGATTATAGAGTCTCTGTGAGGTGGTATGTAGACACATGTTCACCATCTTAGGCTACATCCTGACTTATATCTGTTAACAGACTGTCTGCGTGTGAATGCTGTGGGAAATGGGACCAGATTCTGGTATCGGAAGCTTTCTGCTTTCTGTTTGTCGACTTAAATCCGAGCATTATTAACCAATACCGTTAGTACTTGCAGGTTAAAAGTCTGCATGGGGCCAGACAGGAAGTAACCTTGGCCAGAATGCAGTCTCAGAACCCAGCTATCGTCTGGCATTGATTTAGCATTTAATTGTCTTAGAATTAGCTTGTATAAACTGGCTATTTGAAGATAGAAGAAGATGGAAGATAACCCTTTATTAATCCTCAAGGGGAAATTCAGTGTTTCACTGTATTATTGTATACACACAGTACAATTACACACATGCATAGGCCCTAAACACATGGTCTGAATACACTTATAAACAAACACATCCTTTTTTGTGAAGGGCTGCCAGATTAAAGAGGCTGCCACGTTTCCCCGCACCAGGTAGTAGTCCAGAATGTCTTTGTTTTGGTACAGTGGGGACATGAAGCAGCAAACCTTCAGTTCTCAAGACAAGTCCCTACAGACTGACTTACAGTACTGCGCCCCCAAACTACTTGTGATCAAACCAGTCTTTAATGTAATCCCTCGCGTCCCAAGTTGCTTTTGTTGACTGAAAACAATGAGTACCGCACATAAACTGAGGTCTTGTTCCAGATATGCACTGCCTACACTACTCACCTGGTAATATAGCCCGTTGTGTCCAGAGCCATATCAATTTCCAACCGAGAGCATCACAACATCATGTGAGCAATGACGCTCAATATCTGGACCGGTCAGGTAGTCTGTCAGGAGCTACAGCCAGGAGAAGATCATCTAACTGGGTGTAACCCACTGGATAAACCAAGGTTACAAGGTTCTTGTATTTTGGTTGTTAATAATTATGTATTATTTAATTAGTTATTTTATAGTATATTTTAGTTTAATGCTCAACTTTTAAGAACAAAGCTCATTGGTTCATAACGCAATCATGATTGCAGTTGGACTAAAAATCCCGCCTCCTCACTCAGGTTAGTAAGGGCACGTTGGAAAAGTGTGTGTGAGGGAGCAGCGTCACGCTGGAAGAACGGAGACACTTGTTGTGATGCACAAAACAGCTCACATTAAGAGTTTGACCGGGACGGCGGTTGACCAGTCTCTGGGACTGTCGCTGCCTCGGAAAGCGGGAGTCTTGATTATTATTTAATTTTCCTCGACTGGATTTTTTTATTACCCTTGGATAAGAAGATTCTGGATTTTCTGGATTTTCTGGATTCTGGATTTTGGAATCTGGATTTTCTCCCTGACGAGGGGGGTGGCGAGCTACCAGAATCTGAACACCTCATCTTTCCGCTACCAGTGGTAGGAATTTGAGAGAACCTTACAGGAACTGAACAACAAACTATTTTCTTTTGGGGGTTTATTTTATTTTATTTGGGGTGCACCCAAGTGTCAAGCGCTTTAAAAACTATTGAAAATATTTAGACTGTTGTTTATTCCTGTGCCAATATATATATATATATATTTTTTCCTTTATAAAATCTCAGAGTTCACTCCATTCACTCTGGTGTACGACTTCATTTATTACCCATCCTTTAAGAACCTGGAATACTGGTCCAGTTTTCACACACCTAACAGACTGGTTACATGCATTTAATATCATATCATATCAATTTCAGCAATTTGATTGTGAATGAAGTTTAGCTCTGATCTAAAATGACCCCTAGGTTATTGTTGCTGCCATTGTTTGAAATTCAATTTTTTTAATTTTTGGACCCAGTTTCTCTCTTATAGCTGCAGCAACAATTATCAAGAGTTTGGTTTTGCTGAAAATACACAGCCATCAAATCTAAAATACAGTTTAAAAGGGCATCAATTAGTCTGGAGTATTTACATTGCTGGGGACACAGCAATGTAAAGCTGTGTGTCATCATAACTATGGAAACTTATGCCGTGTCTCCTGATGACATTTCCAAGTGGAAGCACATATAGATTAAAAAAATGTAGGACCTTTAATTGAGCCTTGGAGAACACCGTAATTCATTGTATATCTCTTTAAAGACCATTCATCCGCATGTACGAAAAACTGTCAGAATGGTAAAAGCTAAGTAAATTAATACCGTATCATAAATGCCAACACAATTGTGAACTTTACTTGAAAGAACAATCAAATAATTAATTAAAACTGCGGTCACAGACGTGCACGCAGTTGTGGGCGGGCCTTCGCGTCCGAGCGCCTGTCGGGGAGGGACGCCGGTCTTCCCGGCCCCAAGCAGATGCGCGCGAGTCCTCCGAAATGAGCCGTGCGTAATTTCTCAAACGTTCGCGTCCCGGACTCCCAGGTCTTCCGGCAGCGACCAGGAAACGTATGTGGGCGCGCCGCCTGGAAGGAAAACACATTTCTGAAAAGGCTCGCCGACGATCGATTATCGTGGAGGCTGTCTGGAGGAGCCTTAACCGTGGCGTGCGGTGCAGTGGGTTGTGCAGACGTTCTGCCCTTTACCGTTTGTTTACTCAATAAACGCATCTCCTCTGGATATTAGGCCATGTATGTTCCATACCAGTGGAGTTTGCTTTTTGTTGTTGTGTTTATTGATCAAAAAGCAAACCTTCAATACAGCTGTTATGTGGTCAAGGTAAGTAAAGTAATGATTGAAGCTGTGTAGATTGGTTAATATTAACGTATGACTTACAATGTAGTCTTAACATATGTATTATACTGTATTACAGGATGAAAGTCATCAGATATAATTGTAAATAGCATGCTATCTAATTTAAAAGATGCTGTTAGCAGGGCAGTGGTGTT
>NW_011365339.1:0-5193 GCF_000735185.1 Notothenia coriiceps | reverse complement strand
AGAGAGAGAGAGAGAGAAAGAGTGTGTGTGTGTGTGTGTGTGTGTGTGTGTGTGTGTGTGTGTGTGTGTGTGTGTGTGTGTGTGTGCGTGCGTGCGTGCGTGCGTGCGTGCGTGCGTGCGTGCGTGCGTGCGTGCGTGCCTGAGTGTGTGTGTGTGTGTGTGTACATACTATAGGATTAGGTGCTAACAAGATACCAAAGAGCTCACATTTGAAAGTATTTTGAAAGCTGGAGAGTTTAATCCTCTTCTTGTCTTTGTCATGACCCTAACCCTCATATTGTGGCTTGGTTGTAGAGCTTTCCTAAAGAACTGTGGATTTGTCTGATGAAGTTGTTTAATAATCGAAGAGCATTGTACCTCAGAAGCGTGTTAAGGGGCCTGTGTTGTTCGATAAAAGACAGAAAATCATTGATGGGACCACCAATGAAGCGGAGATATTGAAAGCTAGACTCTGTTCTCCTGACATTACCATGTTTTTTTCTTCGATAATACATTATTTTCGGTCCAAACTTTAAGTGTAAAATCAGGAATTTTAGAGCTTGTGATTAACACAACTAAGTAATGGCTATTTTATACTAGTACTGTTTGCCACAACAACCCTGTTTAATTTAGCGGTTTTGAGATGTCAGGATTAAATGCAGTTACTGGTCTGTAGTGGGAAGGGGGCAGTTTGCTGTGAAATTATTGGTAAACAAGTTTTTGTCCAACTGGAATGAAGCTTGTTTGTTTCCCTTATTTTTCTACCTCCCAAACATGTTAGCATAACAATATCGAAATACTTATGTTAGTTACTCCAAGCAGAACATTTTCATTGATTAAATATAACTTTTAACCTTTACTATTATGGTCCAAAAAAGAAACTAATAGCAACATAATCCCAGTATTATTCATCAGCTAAAGTTGGAGGAAACTTCTTTCTATTCATATACATGAGACGTTCAGCTACATTAGCAGCCCTGTGCAGTCACGTTACCTGAACAATGTTTGTCAAATATTGTCTCACCTTCTTAGCCCTAGTTTAGCCCACCAAGTACTGAGAAAAAACACTGTTTCTTTTACTGCGTGACTTATTAGGTAGTTATTCAACTACGGCTCTCTGCCGTGCTGGGCATTAAAGGCACACTTCAGTTTGCCTCTAGCTGTTTTCTGAAGATGGCTGCCTTGGGCTTGAGGGGTTTCTGGGATTCAAACACTCAAACAGTATAAATATGATGAGAGCTACCACAATACATTAAAAGAACAGCTGCAGAGCTGAGTGCTAAAGCAGCTCTTGAGAGAGTTCTGCACTTCCATATTATTCAGACCTTTTAATTCAATGTTCATATAAAAACTGGTTGATGTTGTTTAAAAAACACGAAATTTAATACATGTGTTAAAAAAGCAATTAAATACTGTATATGTACCCCCCCCCACACTGATCATATGCATTACAATTCCTTTTACATTTGTATTTCAGTTTCCACCTTACACATGCACAGATACAAGGTTTTATTGTCACTCTGCCTCATCACATTGAGGTCAGATTAATGTGTGTATCTGGTCAAATGAAGTTTAGATTCTTTATGCTGTTCATTTAAATGCAGCAGATAACTGTACAGATATTCATACAATATACCAAAACAACTTAAATATTGTCCTATTCCTTCACAAACTGGTTGCCAAGGTCCATGTAAATTAAAAATCAAAAGCTATTTAAATACACACAATATTGATTCTGATGTTGAATAATTGCATTACTGTGATCTTGGTTTCTGTGGATTATATAGGTGCAACTACATTCCCTCTGCTAACGATGAACCTTTTATTTTGGAAATGATTGTGTTTTTACAATAAAAGAAGGAACAACAAGTTCCACAGTACATTTGTATCCAACTTTCTTAACTACGTTGACCTATTTAGAGGCAAACGTTCCTCTCTCTCTCTCCAGAAAACTCATTAACCTCTTGTTAAAGCTTTTCCGGCCTTGAGTTTAGATAGGAGTGCAGCAAATCGTGTCTTCATGCGCTTTCTTTCCCTTTCTGATCTGCCTGTGATCTGTTGGTTTTCTATCTGAGGTGGCCTGCTCTAATAAGAGCCTCGTATTATATTGCACACATACGAGGTATCAAAAGCCATTTGATACTACACAATGGTTAACTCTAAGCCGGCAATCAGTCTTCACCCAGCGAGGCAATGATGGTTTCAGTTAGCTGCCAGACATTGATGTGAAATGCTAGTACAAAAAAGGCTCGCACTGAAATATTAAAATGCATGTGTCAAAGTGTATGAGTGTAAGAAGAAGTTCATTTTACAGAAAGCACTAAGCCTGGTGGGTAATAAATACATGCAACATAATATTAAATATAAATCCTATTGTTCCCCCTCAATTCTATTTTTCCCATTGACTTGATCTATTAGGCAACACTGAAGAAAAGGAGACATATTTTTCCACTCTATGCAACGTATTACAAGACCATTTTTATCTGTTACCTTAAAGGTGAGCTATCATGCAAAATGCACTTTTGTACGTCTTTTATACATGAATATGTGTCCCCGGTGTTCCAGGTAACTCACCAAGTGTCAGAAAACACAACCCTCTCTATTTTCCTCCATACCCAAATCTCTTAAAAAGGGGCTGCAACGGATCGGATGCAGACTGATCCAGATTTGAACACTTCTATGACGTCATAGAAGTGGCGCTACGGCTATTGGGCCAACTCCACCAATCAGGAGGAGACAGCCACGGACATTGCCGTTCGAAAGCGCTGGAGACGCTGTAGTACATATGCCAGGCCTGTAGATGGTGCTGTTCTCACAGAATCAGCCCATGAAAAGACAGTGTTACATTGAGCGAAATGAGGAATGGCTAAAATGCATGATCTGTTTGGTATTTTGAAAAATAAAAAGTATAAATATGCCTTATATAGGTATGGTCCTACACTATATTATTCAAATATAGCATGATAGGTCCACTTTAACAACACAAAATTGTGCATGAAGTATACTTTGGGCATTATTCTTACCTTGGTTGATTTCTATTCTAGGAGTAGAAAGTCTCTCTTCCTCTCACTCATACACCCTCTGACAATCATCACTCTGTTGATACAGTCACTTTTACTTCAACATTTTTCAATGTATAAATAGCCACTTTTATCAAATGTGGAACATAATAGAAACACTTTGCAATGCATCTTCACAAAGCTGAATGAAATTATTATTTTATTGGTCCTTTTCAAAGAGACCCGTCTTTTTTGTCTCTTTGTAAAAATGTGACGATATTCATGGTTGTAAATAGACATTCTATTATAAGAAACAACATAACAGAATACATGGAATGAAAATGTATATCTTCCATTGGGTGTTTTCTCCCTCCCGCAAACCAACCAACATATGCATTCCTTTCTGTTTAAGCACTGGATCTACCTTTTAATTGAAAAATAAATGACTGAGTGCACCATTGAAATGAGAATAATTGAGATACTCACATAAGCCTTTAATTCAATAACATGGCCGATTATAGAGGGCTTAAATTCCACCTTGGCTTGCACTGCTCCCGGTAGAGAATAGATCCACTTGACCTGTAAACCTGCCGATGGCAGAAAAAAGCAGTTCTTAATAACGCCACAATAACCCCTATGAAAGGTTAAAAAGGTACACCAAGTTATATTCAGTAAGCTATATCTTGTGTAAAAATTAAACTCTATAGTGTGATCAGGATTCTAACAGTGCTTAAGGCACTTAGATTGTCTTGATGCATTATTAAGGAGATCAACATAACAATATGTAAAAACCATGCAATGAGAGTTTTAGAGATGTATTGTAAGATGTGCATGACGTTGGTATGTTTTGTGCGTAACACTCTTAGTTTTATGTTTCTGAGATGATATCTGGTGTCTCTTGCTGTTACTGATAAGCTCACTTGGCATCACTATAACAAGAGCCATATACCAACATCAATCTTTAGTACAAAATGGAGCAATTTGAAGAGTTTGCTGTCAAAGATTTGATACATTTATTTCAGTGCATTAAAGCTCATGAAAAAACAAGATACTTTTTATTTTCTGTGTGAATTATCTTCAATGTCTTATTTTACAACGGATCCCCGTGTGAATTACGTTCTATCTAAATGACTGGCGAAATGACTGATGTATATGAGTAGTATAAAAAGTAGCACTAGCATCTGGTGAGCCTTAACACAACACCTTCCACAAATATAGCACATAACATTATTTTCAAGGCCCACTATCAACATTCCTATCCCACACACAAGTGGAGGTATACAAAAAGAAAAGAAAAGAGGATGACCTCTAAAGTTTTTAGTTTGTAATGACTATATAAATACTGAATACACAGTCATACTAATCTTAGCCAGATAAATATTTCACATTCATCTCTTTATAACTTTTTTAAATGTGTTTCTCTTCATGCAGCACTCTCGTTTTCCACAATCACACAGCATAATAGGGTTTTTTAAGGGACTTACATGTTCATGCAAGTTTAACATCTCTGCAGACTTCTAGTATGTGCCACAGATTTTAAATAATTTAATTCATGAGAATTTTCTTCCAGCTTCATATTACTTGTCTTAATACTGAAATTGTCTGCATACTATTGCAGCAAGTCACACATAAACTGTAATAATAAGATACGTGTGTGAGAGTGGGGGAGTGTGTGTGTGTGTGTGTGTGTGTGTGTCACAGCTAGAGGCATTTGTCCATGTACCTGTCGTCCTTAGGGCCTGAGCAAACACAGATAAAGTCAATCAGTGTTTCTAGTCTATGGCGTTCTCAGAAGTACATGCCACCTCGCTGCCACTCTGTGGAATGACCAGGCAGAGGAGAAGTGGGCAGGTGTCATTTTTTTTACACAGCAATGTGGCTTTTGAAGACTAACTATTGTCACCTTCAGCTCCCATAAAATGCTCTTTATGCTGTGTATGTAATGCCAAAGAAAATGTATAACCAGTATCTATGAAAAGAAGACACACAAAGAAAACATGAGGTTTGAAGAGATGGCTGAAAGAGTTTTTCTGGCTTCAGAATATGTGACCGACTCAAGGCTGAACATAGCTACCTGGTCAAATATAATTGCAAAGCTTTTGCATGCCTTCCTCAAATATGATTCACGAGGCAGTTGCACATTTTTGAAGGTTTGTCTTTCAGACAGTGGAATGAGTTCTATTATACCTTGTGACCACTTTGAGAGCCTGGGGGG
>NW_011365337.1:0-1777 GCF_000735185.1 Notothenia coriiceps | reverse complement strand
GTACAGCAGGAGAGGACTCTTTAAAGTAGAGACACTACATACTGATATACACCTGAACATCAGCAGGAGAGGACTCTTTAAAGTAGAGACACTACATACTGATATACACCTGAACATCAGCAGGAGAGGACTCTTTAAAGTAGAGACACTACATACTGATATACACCTGAACATCAGCAGGAGAGGACTCTTTAAAGTAGAGACACTACATACTGATATACACCTGAACATCAGCAGGAGAGGACTCTTTAAAGAACTTTGAGCTGAATCGTGTGTATGAAAATTGCTATGACATTATTGCTAATTATCTAAATCTTCTTACAGGTATGTTCTCTTCCCCCCACTCACTGTTGAGCTCCACAGAGACATGAAGTGTAATGAAGGTACAGAGAGCAGCAGGGACTCACAGGGAACCGCTCGCAGGTACAGGTTCTCTCGGATGACCTGCTGGAGCTGGCTGTCCACCGAGCCGGGAGTGAAACACTTGCTCAGATATAACCTGAGATCCTTGCACAGTGAGGAGCCTGAGGGAAGGGCAAAGGTACAGGAGGGGGGAGAGGGGGAGAGAGAGAGAGAGAGACATTAAGAAATCAGCTCAGTAAGCACAAACACTAATGCTGTAGATCCACTGTGTGAAGCCTGTCAAATAGAGACTTAAATTAATTTAGATCGCTGCTGCTGACAGACTTGATTTAACACGTGTACAATCTAGACTTTCACGTTCACACCCACTGATCTCTCTAAATCACCTCACATACATCCTGAGAATTAAATGTGTTTTTACAGACTCTATAACAACCAGTCAGGCAGAGATTTTAGGCTATTTTGCTTCTATAACATTTCTTCTTTCAAACATTCGAAGAACATATTCAAATTCCACATATAGGAGTTTAATTTACTAAATGTGTGTCTGTAAATGTACCCTAAATCCACCAAGTTTGCGCTCCATATGCATATTTATACATAACATTTCAGGGAACTTGTAATATAAAAAAATTACGTTTTAATGTAAGTAATGAAGTGAAGGAATTTCATAGTGATATCTGTTAGTAAAATGTGTTGACCCTATTCACCTGTAGTAGTAACAACATGTATGAATTTGACCATACAAGGCCGTTTTCTAATCTGAAGCTTTTTACAAACACACACCATACACTGACTCATGTATACAGATTTACTAAAAACATGCAGGAAAATTACTTTTTATGGCAGTATTTTCTGATTAATGGTGTGATAAAAACAGATATCTATCTACAATCCCTGTTGTTAAAACCTGTGACCTTAATACTTCAACAAAATGAAACAAGAATGTTGAATCTGGCTTTATCCAATGTTCACATTTCTGCCCAGTAAATCTATGCAAGTTGGCACATATTTACTAAGATAATGCCTCATTTGCATATTTAAACACAGCATTTCAGATAACTTCTAATACAAAAAACTATTATTTTGATATAAGTAATCATCTGCAGAAGTTTCATGATGATATCTAGTAGTTATTTTTTTGTTCCCCCTATCCCCCTGTAGTGTCTTCATCACCATCGTGTCTCTACTTCCTCTCTCTGATCTCTTAATATCATCTCGAGTGCTTTACGGCCTCTGATGACAGGTCACTAGCTGTTATGGATTGACTGAGAGCGGCTCCAGCTTGTCACTCTGACAGACGACCACTCTGCACACACACACACACACACACACACACACACACACACACACACACACACACACACACACACACACACACACACACACACACACACACACACACACACACACA
>NW_011365336.1:0-2644 GCF_000735185.1 Notothenia coriiceps | reverse complement strand
TTTCAAAGTTTCGGAGTTAGATAGTTCGCTTGCTATTTGTATTAACAATTGCAATGCAGAAGTTCCACGAGGAGGGAAAAAGGCAACGAGCTATAATACTTCCAACTTCATTAGTCACCTGAAACATCGCCATCGCTACGAAAGTGTGTTAAAAGCGTACGAAGACGCCTGTGCTGCTTAACTATCGGCGAATCCAAAGCCAGCTGCAAAGGCACCGGGGTTTTTTCCTATCGACGAGGCTTTTGAAAAAGGCAAGAAGTTTGCCAGAGACGACCCCAGGGCTAAAACGAGGAAAAAACTACAGGTACATTTAATATATATATATATATATATTATATTATTATCGGTTATCGGTATCGGTATCGGTCTTGAGAAGCAGGAAGTTATCGGTATCGTGTCGGTTTCAAAAGACCAATATTGTGCATCCCTAGTCTGAATGGGACTCCACAGTCATCATGCATGATATTGACCTATTGCTCCACTCATGAGAAGGCCCCAGGCATCTTACACATTTGTCTAACTCAGTCTGTATAAATGCATGAACTCAAGGAAACCCTCAGATATAATATGATATGTATAGTAAGTGTGTTTTGTACGAATTTTGTACCGTTTGTGTATGTGCGGATGTATGTTCTTGAAAAGCCCTAAGACCTGCACATCTCCTGAATAACTTGACTTGTCATGAATATTTTCAAATGTGTCAACATGGGACCAAATGCATTTTCATTTTGTGAAAACACACACTGCCATCTCTGATGTGTTGTCTGAATGTCCCAGACTGTTCCCCATGGATAAACATGGATGGTCTCTCAGAGCAGAACGTGTGTTCCTCAGCTCTTGTCATGGCATCACATTTACGTTCTGACGCTGTATTTTTAACCCTGAATCTTTTTGTTCTGTTCCTTGGAGTCAGTGACATCCTTCTTTTTCCTTTATGAAAACTTTCAGAATTGTAAATGCTACACACAAGTTTAGTCTTTGTGTTGTTGCAGTAAAACCCTCAAGTCACTCAGGTCACAGTCAGCAACATTTCTTGTTTTTAGTTTTTCCCAATGCAATGGGCCGTAAAGAGTTTTCAACGGCTTCTCAGGTCTACCAAGCGTTATGACCACACTAAAGGAATCAATATAATTTGTACGAAGCTACTGGGTAAAATGTATGTAACAGATCTCTTGAAATCTTCAAACTATAATGGCCTATTATATTTACAATCCAATGTGTTAATGTTTTGATGTGTCCCTTTCTAAATTAGAATTCATGTCTTATTATTTTGTTTATAACATTGAAGGGATTTTGCAAAAAAAATCTTAATTAGATAGCCTTCAGCTTATTCAGAATGATACTGGGTGAAGTGCCTAACGGCATAAAGCATTTTAAACGCTAATTCTTAGTTAATAGTAGCTGCCACTGGCCTGATCTGTGGTCATGACGACATTACTAAAATGTGGGCTAGCTCTAAGTTGAACTCCTGACAACGTTCCGCCCATCAGAAACGTTGCTGTATCAGAGACAATGCGTGATGTGTTAAGGAAGTAATATGGTCTGTGTTTACATTAGCAAACATTGCTAACACAAAAGGTACTCACCTTGTGGTAAACCCACGAGAGTGAAAGCGGTTGAGCTCCATACTGTTTCAGAAATAATGCTTGATGTGGTTTGCAACATAAAATGGCGTTTAAACGCGGCAGCTTTTAGCTGTATATCTGCCGGCAGAGTAGACACTCATCTCTTCACAGAGCTCACTGCTTGCATGCAGAAAGGGGCGTGGCCAGCAGCAGCTTGGGTTATATTTGAAGCTACGGACCCAGAATAAGCACTTCTCTAACAGGGCTGAGAATAGAGGGGTAAGAGGCATGCTACAATGGGTGATCTCAGCGCCATATAGATAGAAGAGTTACGACAGCGGAAGTCCAAAAACGGTTATCGTCACGTGGTTCATGCAGACGAGGATCGTTCCCCGGAAGTTCATGTCGGGCAATGTGAATGCATTGATAACAGGAGATAGAACTACGATTTTTGGTAATTATTAGTGAAGAAAGGTTTTGATTTGCAATATTTATACAACAAATCGATATGTGTATGTATTTACATCAATATGTTTTAAAAAATAAAATAGAATTTGCTAATATTAAGTGATAATATTAGGATTAGTGTGAACAACTAGTTTACATGTTAGGCTAACAGTGCCTTGGTTAAAGAGCCTGTTGCTGTTTATAGCTTTGAATTCTTTAAAACCAATATTATCTTCTTAAACTTGTATGGTAGTGAGGGAGGGGATCTAAAGGAATGCTTCAAAATTCAGATTAGATTAATTTCTACTAGGGATGCACCGAATATTCGGCCGCCGAAAATTATCGGCCGAAAATTGTTAAAAAGGCCCTTTCGGCTTTCGGCATGTCTGCCGCTTGGAGATATTTAAAAATATCAGAGAAAGAGGCGCGAATTGCGATTTGTAAAACGTGTTCAGCTGACATTTCTCGAGGGGGTGTAACTGCAAAGACTTTCACCACTTCGGGATTACTCCACCACTTGAAATCAAAACACCCGGACAAATATACGGAGTAAGATCTAATCACAAGCACTGACAGCGAGAGACTGTTCAGCGCTGCCTCTCATGTGCTTGATGAGAAGAGGAACAGACTTA
>NW_011365335.1:0-2128 GCF_000735185.1 Notothenia coriiceps | reverse complement strand
TTTATCTTTAATTTTATCAGCAACACGTCACTATTATTTATTTATATGTACAATTTTAGCAAGTTTTTATATTGTCCGGTTCCTGTAAGCCAGTACAACGAAATTGTGTTTTAATAGTAAACTCTGTGTCTTGTTGAAATGACAATAAAGTATGTCTAAGTCTAAGTCAATTTAAAAGATAATTTTGCAAGTCAAACAAATAAAAATGTGTCGTAAAACTGCGAAGTAACACTTTGTTTTGTGTGAAACCGCTCAATGAACTACATCTCCCGTCTCGCACCACACACCCAGACGGCCGTCACGTTGGCACATTTCACTTCTTTCTTTCAGAATGAGGCGGAAAGTATTAAAAGAGGTGAAAATCACTCCAAGTCTGGGCGTGTTGAGAGCTGTACATACACACAAGGGGAGTTAGTCGGTTCCGTAAGAGCCAGCATGCGGGACCGGGACTCTGGGATTTGTAGTCTTTCTAGTTGCGTATTTTTCATAGTCTTATATTTCAACAGTTTTACGACAAACTGTGACTTTTTTAACATGGAAATTATTTTTTAAATTGACAAACATCATATGTGTAATTCGTGGCACAATTCAAACGGGATCGAAAGATAATCTTTCTCTCTCCATTGACTTCAATACATACTTTTTCCGAAATAAGGTCCCATGGGTCAGAAGTAGATGGGCGGGACTTCGCCTCTCTATCGGTTTTGTCTAAATGTATTTATGCTGCTTTTTTTATGTACAGCACTTTGGCCAACTCTGTTGTTTTTAAATGTGCTGTATAAATAAAGTTGGATTGGATTGGATATCTGCCGCACTGACCTGCAGCAGTTCGAAGGCGGCCAGCATCTCTCCGGCGGTGCAGTTCCCTCTGTAGATCTGGTAATACTCCAGCTGGGGGGGGAAGCGTGGAGGACCGTAATGTTCGTCCGCCATCTTCACCACGGGCTTTGCAAAAGTCCTGCCCATAAACTCGGCTTTACCCTGGAAACAGAACCATTAATTAACGTTCAAACCTTAAGACAACAATTCTGGTTTGAATATTTGAAAGAATGGTCTTTTTAGCCTACCATATTCAATATGTTGATATTACAATGCAACTAATTAATTAATTTGTCCTATTAGAGGAGAGAAACATGGCTGATATGCACATGTTTCCAGGCAGACTAGATAAAAACCATTGAAGATCAAAAAGAAAATAAACAAAAATAACCAGTAAACTGCAAAACAGACACATATAACGTATAAAGATGACTTAATTAAAACATCTCTCTTGCAGTTAGTGGTTATTAAGAGTCCAAATGCTGTGTTACAAATCACAAAATGTCACTTTTAAAGGAATGCAACAGGTCGAAGTTTATTCCTCCTAATGGACGTTTCTTATTCCTCTTGCATGCCTTTTTCAATACAATCTACTACAGGACATCAAGCCATCACGATCCACACTCTACTTATCCAGAGGGCCATCCAAAACAATGGTGTTATTGACAGGAGCAAATATAAAATTGTCAGTCAGCAAAGTCATTCTTTCAAATATCATTCATATCAGAGTGGAAACACATTAGTTGAGGTCATATTAAACATCTTAGACTCATTAAATGACATGCTAGTGTTAAACAAGTGAAAAACAGACTATCTGGTAATTGGAGCTGTGCACATTAATACAAATGTTAGTATTATTTAGGACAACCCTCACCACTGTGTCTTGGTCGTATATTTCTATAACGATGATTGGAGGGTCGTCTCTCAGCTCTGTTGCCTCTCCGAATAACTCCACGTTCTCAAACACCATCAGCTGGTCCCACGTGGGGCACAGAGTCTCCGCCAGCACCTGGGAGCAAGGTTTAATATTCAGGATGTGCTATTTAATAAATCATATCTATCAGAGGTGGGAAGTAGTGGAGTACAAATACTTCGTTACTGTACCTAAGTACATGTTTCTGGTATCAGTACTTTACTCCACTACTTATTTTTCTGACGACTTTTTACTTTGACTTCTTACATGTTGAACACAAATACCTGTACTTTCTACTTCTCACATTTTCCAAACAGGCTGGTTCCTTTAGTTTAGGGGTGGGGAACCTCCGGCATCCGGGCCGTATACGGCCCGCCAGACCATTTGGTACGGCCC
>NW_011365334.1:0-1317 GCF_000735185.1 Notothenia coriiceps | reverse complement strand
GACCTCAAGAGAGCGATTCACACCAGACATCCCAAGAATATTGCTGAACTGAAACAGTTTTGTAAAGAGGAATGGTCCAAAATTCCTCCTGACTGTTGTGCAGGTCTGATATGCAACTATAGGAAACGTTTGGTTGAGGTTATTGCTGCCAAAGGAGGGTCAACCAGTTATTAAATCCAAGGGTTTTCCACCCTGCACTATGAATGTTTTCATGGTGTGTTCAATAAAAACATAAAAACATATAATTGTTTGTGTGGTTTTAGCTTAAACAGACTGTGTTTGTCTATTGTTGTGACTTAGATGAAGATCAGAACACATTTTATGACCAATTTATGCAGAAATCCAGGTAGTTCCAAAGGGTTCACATACTTTCTCTTGCAACTGTATATTACAGATCTGTGGGAAACACTGAATTATCTCAATATATGATAATTGGAGACCTTTAAGTCTAAGTATAAGCACAGTTAATTACACAATGTATTACTGAATAAAAAAAGAAACCGTACATGCGATCTCATCCAGCGCTGTGGCAACAAACCAGGTGACCTTCCTCTTTATCATCTTGGCACGCAGCGCTGTGATCTTTTCTTGCCAGGACATACCTTTGGGAAGCAGAGATGTTTTCATTACCATGACATGGAACAACATGTATTTCCTTGTATATCAGCTGTCGCTTTTATTTTTCCTGGTTTGAAAATAATAGAAGAAAGTTTGCAACATACACCATTAACTGTAAACCATCTTGTTATCAGACAATAACCCTGTTTGTAATGTATATTGTGTTTAGCACTAACCGGTGTAGTTTAAGCCCAAGTAGCGGAGCTGTGTGCTGGGTCTTTCTGGGCGGTCCGTCCACACCGCATCGATCAGGTTGTCCTGCACCGCCACCAGAGAGTGGCCTGCACTGGTCAGCGCCCGGGACATGTTCTTCCACTGATCTGAAACAGAACATCAAGGGTCAAGATGTACAAGTAATGATGCTCTCTTCAGGAAGGGACCGAGCAAGTTGTTCTTCCTGAGGAGGCTCAGGTCATTCTACGTGTGCACGAGGCTGCTGCAGATGTTCTACCATTCTGTGGTGGCCAGTGTGGAAACACCAACAAAAGCCACACTGACAGGCTGAAAAAGCTTGTGATGCTAGCTCTGTAGTTGGAGTACAACTGGACAATCTGGAGGAGGTGGCGGAGGGGAGGATGATGAGGAAGCTGGACTGTGTCCTGGAGAACCCCTCCCACCCCCTCCATGCAGAGCTAGTGAAGATGAGGAGCATGTTTAGACTCAGACCTCCTCGGCAAAGCACAAAGCGCCTCGGACAAC
>NW_011365333.1:0-2553 GCF_000735185.1 Notothenia coriiceps | reverse complement strand
GTCTGTGGTGTTGGTAAATATGAACACACAACTCCCATATTTAAAAAAACTCAATCTATTAAAAATGTGTTGAGATAGTACAGCTTAAAACAGTACTGATTATGCACAACATTTTCCATAAGAAAATGCCTAATAACATTCAAAAGCAGTTCCAAACCACAGCGGGAACATATGAATGTAAAAAAAGACACTTGAAAATAAGTGTTCACAATATGCAATTATGCATATATTATTATTATTATTCATTTGCCATGTACATGTGTACCTATGTATATATTATAAATAGTATTTTAATTTCCTAAAAAAGTAGTTGAAACTGCTATTGACATGTGCAGAAAATGAACCTATATCTAGTTTTCGTATATATATATATATGCATTTATTGTTTTCCTGCCCTAACTTTTATTGAATTTTTTCTCCTGTTTTCTTTATTTATTTGTACTCCTTCATTTCTATACATTTTTGACGCAATAATGCCGATGTTGTATTAGGATGATGCACGGGAGGGCTGCTTTCCATAAGCTATGCTTCTGCCCTCCCGCTAATTTTGTTCATCTTTGTGTGTATGAATTATACTTTTTTTGCTTTTTGGATGAATAAAAAAATATATACTTTCAGCTTGGGGGCCCCCTAGTGGCCGCGGGGGCCCTATGCATCTGCATAGTCCGCCTATAGGAAGAAACGGTCCTGCGCGTATGTTTTGGATTAGGTCAACCGGCTAACTCAAACATATAGGTTAGGTTGAACCAGCTTCGTAGTACAGGCCTCTGGTGTCCCGCTTTGTGCGAGACTGCACACACAGCATTTTTATTATTTGTCCCACATTTGAGTGACAGTCGTGCAGAAAGGCCGGATCGGTACGCTGACGGCCGGCACCACCCTTTATTATTATATTGTTTAAACGGCATCATGTTGAGCTGACAGGCGACACATAGGTCCACAGTAAAGCAATTATACTGTATGCATTTGTCACTATACATTTTTCATACATTTGTGACGCTTTAGAAATGAGAGGTATGTGGTTTTGCCCTCACTGATCATTCAGTATTAAATGGCTTCATGTGCACTAATGCGGCCTCTGGACTGGAAAGGAGGTTATGTAGATTGGCATGATTGACAAAAATGTATCTCGAAAACTCTTTTTTTTATATATATGTACTTGATGAATCATACTTACTTTCCAGCACTATAAACTTCAGCTGTGTCGAACAAATTGATCCCATTTTCATATGCCAGTGTCATCAGCTTCTCTGCTACCTTCAAAAGCAATGAGATTTTGAGGAGATTATAAAGATGGGCAAAGTTTAAATCAGTTGTGTTTTCTCTCCCTCTTTCCTTTGAAAAGCCTTTTTTGCTTACAAGTATAAAGGTTGTTCAGAATGCAAGCAGTTGTATGAGGAATGCTTCACTATATAACCTTTATAAGAAAGGCTTTAAAACTATGACGGTGGCACAGCTATTGGACTGGCAGTGACAGATTTGGGCTTGGTATGTTCAACACTTACCACTCAACATCTATTAGATGGATAGAGAATTCTGTACCAGAGGATGAATCACAATGACTTTGGTGATCCAAGAGTTTTCGTTGGAGGACCACCAGGTCAGGGCCGGCTCTAGACAATTTGCTGCCCTAGGTCAGATTTTAGCTAAATCTAATTATTATATCTAATAATCAAATAAGTATGTTTACATAACCAATAACCTACCATAGCCAATAACAAATAAATGTAACTTATTTTATTTTTGTTGTTTATCTTATTTTACCTAGTTAACATTTATTTATTTATGCATATTTTTTTATCTCTCCAGTTTTAAACAATATTTTTGGTTACTGTCCTGTAGTATACATTGGAATGATTTCAAACCTGATTATCTCAATAATTATAAAGGAGTGCCTTGGAAATATGTGTTAAATTGTGATCAAACCGTTTGAGACCCACTGAGATAACTTAGAAAGTGAACTGTCTAAACACTCAGAGTCCTTTACCTCACTGAGCTGTAGTTATCAGCCTCTCAGTGACTGGAGAGGACTCTCCTTCCACATTATTGTAGAAACATCTACTTATTATATCCGTTAAAGCAGCTAGCACCAGATTCTAATAACAACAGCGCCGGTACCGGTGCACCCTCCCTCTCTCCCTCGCTCGCTCCCACGCTCACTCGCACTTTGGATGTGAGCAGCGGGCGCCAGATAAGCCAACATCCCCCATTTTCATCACTTACAGCGCCCATCGTACAGGGCAAATTAAAAGTGTAACCGGGGTGAAAAGGATGTCACATTTACTTCATTATGAATGTTGTTACATCAAGGCCAAAAATTAGGATGAGCACCAACGGTCAAAAATGTTTTTTTCCCTCCCAGAGCTACCAGCGCAGCGCCCACCAGTTCTATTTCGTATATGGCTTCGCCCTCTAAGGCTATCGCTATTGGGTAATCCCCCTGCACACCCGCGCAGCACTGAAACACTTGTAGTCCAGGCCGACCCGCAAGGTGGGCCCCACCCTCGGGCTCCCTTCCGGTATAATTAGGAAGGAGACCCGACAATCTGCTCC
>NW_011365332.1:0-3213 GCF_000735185.1 Notothenia coriiceps | reverse complement strand
AATGTTTTAGATCTTTGAGTTCATCTCATGAAAAATGGGAGCAAAAACAAAAGTGTTGCATTTATATTTTTGTTCAGTGTATGTGAAAGCATCTTCCTATACATACAGCTCCTGAGTTCTTAGGTTTCTAAGTGACACTCAATAGAGCCAATTTGACTGAACCAATGTATTGGGAATTGATTATTGAATTGCAGAATATCTACAGAGTTTAAGCACTAAAAAGTATTTTCACATAACATATATTTTACCTAAACTACATTCCAGGCTAGTTAATGGTTACATCCGTTAAAACAAATGTATTTGATTTGGACTTTAGGAGGAAGTCAGATGTCTTTGGATTGATTTTGCAGCTCCTGCTGGGTGCCAGTATTGATTGAGGTCACGGGTTGACCTGTTTCCCAACACCAGACTCCATCAGATATGGTCTCATGGGGGTGGCTGTGAAGCGGAGGTGAACGAGATGATGATGTAATGAAGGAAAAGCTGGAAGATTATATTAATTTGCGAAAGAGGAAGAAGAGCAGGTTTTAGGTTGAAGTGTGTGTGTAATTGCCAAGTAGGCTTTGTTTCTGTTTCAACATGACCGCTCAAATGTCACCACTGTTTAGGATTTTTCTTTGCAGATATTCAACTATTTATAAAACCGGTTTGGCTCTCTGTGCATAGGAATTAGTTTGTGTATGTACACTGAAATTGTGTGTTTCAAATATTTTCCACATACCTGCCCAAAAAATATGTTTCCCCCCGAAAATACGTGTTGGCCCTAGCAACCAGAGCTTGTACAAAAATCGACCGACTGATGTTACACTGCATGAAAAGTCCTTCTCTTTGTGTTATTTGTGTGTGTGCAAGGGTGTGAGAGGGAATGAGGCAATAGGGAAGAGAATGTGTGTGTGTGTGTGTGTGTGTGTGTGTGTGTGTGTGTGTGTGTGTGTGTGTGTGTGTGTGTGTGTGTGTGTGTGTGGGTGGGTGTGAGAATAGGGCCCAGTCCATTGACAGGAGTCAGTCTAATGTGGAGTGAGTCTCTGTGTTCTCTTAGTAAGCTTCTCTCCAGCCAGCAGAGCAACCAGCCTGACACAACAAAACAGCTGTTTGGATAACATCTCACCGTTTGTGTTTGAGTAAAACAGAGAGAGCATTTTAACATTGGACCTTTTGTGATATAATCAGTCACAAAACTGTTATTAAAAGTCATGCATATCCTTAAACCTTTTCAATTTTTAGAGTTAAGAATGTAGATTCAAGTTTTTAGGGCCTAAAACCCGAAAGGTTCTCTATTCTTGAAATTCAGAGCAGGGATTGCCTCCACACAACTCTCAACATTGCGACAGCATTTAGCAGATAGCGATGCTACCAACAAATAAAGCAAACAACTGCAATAGTGAAGAAGGAATTTACATTATAATTAATTGGGAGAACTTGTGTGTGGGTTGTTAAACTTCAGTAACAGAGCTATCGGTTGGGACAACGTTATCAGCGGTAACTGGCGTATGAGAGCAGTGCCAATCAGCGGCCCTTAGCTAGCCACACACAGGAACTCAAATGCTTTAACATGCACTCATGGCCGAATGGGTTTCGCATGCACAAAGGATCACAGCGTAACCGTTTGTAATTATATATGTTTTGATATTGGTTTGTTCAGAACATGCAGACCAGGATCTTTTTCAAAAATGTATGTACCAAACAAGACGTTTTGCACATTTTTTTATTTGCATATACATTGTGCAGGGTGTTGCAGATCAACAGAAAGCCGCCACACTGTGTTCTCTTCTTATGTGTGGAAAACTATTAAAGCTTTGTTCAGCATGAGATCAGATCACAGTGTGGCATGATGGAAAAAAGCCAGCTATTGACTGACTTCTTTATTAAAACAATATGGGTTTGTTTGGCTGTGCTGTAAACATATAAACCAGCTGCTCTTCTGTTTTATTTCGGAGAAAGTAGCTGCTCGAGGAGTGTTTGCTGTAGTGTTAAAGTGCACTTGCTGATACCAACAGAAGTGGCCACAGGTGCAATAGTTTGGTTACAGCAATTGACTGACAAAAAACTTTTTTAGATACAGTTAATCGCCAAGCAAAGGCAGTAAAGCTTAACTCAGGGTTTCCCACACATAGACTATATTAACGTCCGCCAAAGTATATTTTGCGTCCGCGATCCGTCCGCGAGCACGACGCCATCTTCGATCGATTAACTACCCCTCCTGTACCTGTTCGCTCTGCAATCGCGTGAAGGGTTTTGCGCTCCGCAGTAACTCCGCTGCGAAGCTCCGGCAAACAGTTCATGAGCGTGCTCCACTAGCAAACTCCCCCCCCCCGAATTGCCCAAATAAACAGACTTACACCCGAAACAAAAAACGGTTATGGTCTTTAAATCTAATCACAGAGACTTCGTTCATATTTGATACAGTCTATGGAGACAGCGTGTGAAGGCATACAGTAACTTTGATGTCTTTATAATAGAATTTGCCCATCACAGTTTCTGTTTTAGAGAAAGAGAGTTTGTTCACACAAATCTGAAAATATATGTCCACTCTAAGACAAATAATGAACAGCCATTGAAAGCAAATTGCGCACATAAACTCAGTCAGGCACAGGTCTGGTTGGAAAGAGAGGGAGAGGGAAAAGGAGTGAGTGAGAGCAGAGATGGGAGATATTTGTTAGCCTGTGTTGAGCTAAATGTCAACCCATCCAATTCTGCATGAGGCTGTTTAAAAGGAGAGTAAAGGCTAAAGATAATAGCCTTCACTTATTTATTTCACTCTCTGTCTCCTCCCTCCTCCTCTTCCTTTGCTCTCTCACACAACTTCCTATAAATCACCACCATGTTGCACGATATCGCCACCAGCCCTGCTTGATGAAACTGGAAATGTAAAAGACATTACAGTTGAGATAGATGAGTTGTGATACACGGATATGAACGGACAACAGTGCCGGAAACTAATGGATTCATGAATGCACTTTCCAGCTATTATGTTCCATTAGGCATTTCCCATTTTCTGCAGGAAATGTAGACCTCTGTGTCCTCAGTCTGTGCAGGTTAGGAAACAAATACCATCATTGGAAAAGTGTCAAGCAATTATCCTGCATCTGTCTGTGCAGGTGTTTTCTGTTACTTACCAGAAGTGGTGCTAATGCATCTCGGCTGTTTAGGCTAATTAGCCGCATTCACACCGCAGTACTTTTCCCACTTTAATTCCGATAAGAGCCGGAACAA
>NW_011365331.1:0-1953 GCF_000735185.1 Notothenia coriiceps | reverse complement strand
TGTGTGTGGGTGTGTGTGTGTGTGTGTGTGTGTGTGTGTGTGTGTGTGTGTGTGTGTGTGTGTGTGTGTGTGTGTGTGTGTTTGTTTGTTTGTTTGTTTGTTTGTTTGTTTGTTTGTGTTTGTTTGTTCCAGTTAACGTATGCCCTTACATCTGCAGTGTTTGCAGTGTCTTGGGTTTCAGGCTTTTTTTTAAACCCTCGTTTTCTTCATCTGTGTGTGCATGTCTGTGTGCACATGTGTAAGTGACTGGATGACTTTGAGTGCGTTTGTGTGCACATTAGCAACTGGCTACGTTAGTATGCAGGTATGTGTGTGTGGTTGTGGATGTGCACGTATATAACTTCCAACTTTCTGTATGTGACTAAGAGTGACTATACTTGATTGTGAGTTTTCGATGTGTGTGTGTGTTTGTGTGGGTGTATATTTATTTATATTCATGGGTGTGCCTACTGCATGTGTGTAGTCTAAATAAAACAGTGTTTGTGATGAACTAAGAGAATGGTCGTATTGTTAAAGAAACAAAACAACAAGGCATTGGTTTGAGCTGGGAGCGTCCTGTGATGACACGGCATGTGTCATTTGTGTGTGTGTGTGTGTGTGTGTGTGTGTGTGTGTGTGTGTGTGTGTGTGTGTGTGTGTGTGTGTGTGTGTGTGTGTGTGTGTGTGTGTGTGTGTGTGTGTGTGTGTGTGTGTGTGTGTGTGTGTGTGTGTGTGTGTGTGTGTGTGTGTGTGTGTGTGTGTGCCCTTTGTGTGTGGTTCCATTACTGTACAAGGTTGAGTTCTGGTTCAAAGACTCTGTGGCTCTCCCTCACTTGGCTATTTCAGGGGTCGTTTACGTTAATACCATAGTGGGGGTTGGAGTGTCCCAGGGTGTGTTATTGTGCGTGTGTGTTTTTAAAACAATGCTGAAATGAGAGGAGTAGGATGATGGGAGGAGACGGCACACTTTTGGAAGATAGGAGGTCACCAGTGATCTCTGCAATTTATTCCTTTATGCCCAGCTGGAGCCACCAACCTGTCTAGACCAACTGTGTTTCTTATCTTATACTAAGAACAACAGTGTCTCCTCTGTGAGAAAATCGAAGTCTGTCATTAGTATACTCATGTTCTGAATTAAGGATGTCAACATATACAGTTATGACAATGACCGTATTATTATTAAAACTAAAAAAAACCTACAGCAGTGAAATTCAACATAAACTGTAATGCAGCAATGACAATAATCCAAAAACATCATAGTAGCAAAACATTCACTGGGAACATTTTACTGCATATACTTCTAATATGTTCTGCTGATAATATTTACATCATTGTCCGTAAGTCTAGGGTTTTGAGCGCATGACTTTGATTTAAGTAAAGGATCTGAGTGAACATTATTTGTGTCAAAGTTCGTATTGTAACCAGAGGTAAGGGTCAACATTTTTTTGGCTCATGAATCTGGCTTGATTAAAGCAGTAAAAGCAATATATACACAGTCAGAGTGGTACGTTTACATCCTAAAATACCAAACTGCAGCTGTGTATACAAATATTAAAACAGGCGTTAAAGACTGTACATTTATTTCTATGATTTAATCAGGTAACTGTTTCTGTGTTTGTTTAAAATGTATATCCAAACTTTTACCTAGTTGACATGACATAATCTGGATTCCCATCTTAACTTAAACCTTTTATCTTTCTGTTTTCCAGGACCTGCTTCACCTCTCAGAGTACGACCTCTTGGAGCTGGGAGTGCACAATCACCTCCACCGCCTGCACCTTCTCACTTCTCTACGCCTCCTCCAGGAGCGTGAGAGGAGGAGAGGTACACACACACACACACACACACACACACACACACACACACACACACACACACACACACACACACACACACACACACACACACTCTCTCTCTCTCTCTCTCTCTCTCTCTCTCTCTCTCTCTCTCTCTCTCTCTCTCTCTCTCTCTCTC
>NW_011365330.1:0-1470 GCF_000735185.1 Notothenia coriiceps | reverse complement strand
TGCTTTTTCATCTTTGGTTTTCTAGTTGTGTTCTCTGTATTTCACGTGTCTGTTATGTGTAACGTTGCTGCCTTCTTGGCCAGGTCAGCATTGTAAATGAGATTTTATCTCAATGCTTTTTTATCTGGTTAAATAAAGATTAAATCATTCTCACCTGGATGTGGTCTGGTGAAGGGCCCATCTTTCGCTTGCGTCACTCCAAAACAAAGAAACACCAGGATGCTTGCCACAATTCCTCTTCAGGCCCAAAACAAAGAAACACAAAAACATGCAATTTAAAGTTGTGTTATACAATACTATATTACTATGAACAAAACCACAAACTGATTAACTAGAACACTGAAAAAAACCTGTCTTTCCTATAACTACAATTGATGCGTTTCCCTACTGTAATGACCGAAAACCATAGATTTGATTGTATTTATTTAATTGATTTATCTCCCAGCTTTACATTATAGTAAAAATAAATACATTGTGTAATGAACATTAGGAAAAACACAATACTGTAAAGTTATAGGAAACATAGAACTAAATTAGCCAGAGATATGCTGGAAAAGTGGCAATGAAGATTTAATACAATAAGAGATTCAAGAAGATAAAAAATATATTGTAGAACAGTGGCTTCTACTTTATACTGACCGTAAAAGTGATGTTGGAGCAGCGGATAACAGCGCAGACTATTAAAAGGAACCCAGCTTTCTGTTTGAACTAAACTACATTTGCATTAAAAGTTTTAGATTATAAAAATGAATCTAAGGGATTATAATGACTATTTTGTCAACGTACTGTTGTTCGTATCTAGTTCTATGGGATCTGTTGAACAGATGTGTTTCTGTAGTGAAGAAGCTCTCGGGTATTTATCCTGACAAGCTGGACTCTGCTGACTGCAGCAAATCCTGTTAAGAACCATCCCCTAATCCCTCAATAACACCAACATACAAACTAACTGTCAGAAACACACTTATCATGTATGCAGTTTGCTTGTGCTTTTAAACGCCCACACAAAGAGAAGCTTTTGCTTAAAAGCTCATTTTTAAAATCTGAAAGCTGTTCATTTCAAGCAACTTGTTCTTTTAGTTCACTTGAGGTCATTAAACAAAGATAGCTTTTTCTTGCATCAATCAAAACTGTTATCAGAGCCAAGTTGTGAGTTGTTGGAAAAGAGAAACTCTGAAGGCTGTTATCAGACCAGCATGAAAGATATGCGTGACTGACATGATGAAGGTGAGCTGCCGAAAGTAAACAAATTCAATCAGTTAAAAAAAAAGTTTCTTTATGTTCACATGTGGAATGTTATCAATACCACTCCAAAAAGAGGCACAATGAGTGGTATTACA
Source organism: Notothenia coriiceps (assembly GCF_000735185.1). Taxonomy (NCBI): domain Eukaryota; kingdom Metazoa; phylum Chordata; class Actinopteri; order Perciformes; family Nototheniidae; genus Notothenia; species Notothenia coriiceps. The sequence continues at coordinate 133 of NW_011365330.1, read as the reverse complement.
ACACTATAGCTAGACCCTCCAGAAAAACACGGGCTAAAATCCTTGATTATGCGTTTAAACATGCAGGGTTTTTATGTGATTTTATGCGGTGAAATTGCGGGAAGTTGCGAAATATGCGGAAAGTTGCGAAATA
>NW_011365329.1:0-2798 GCF_000735185.1 Notothenia coriiceps | reverse complement strand
TTGTACTTGAGTAAAAGTAGAAGTACACAGATCTTGTACTTGAGTAAAAGTAGAAGTATTCAGATCTTGTACTTGAGTAAAAGTATAAGTACTCAGGTCTTGTACTTGAGTAAAAGTAGAAGTACTCAGATCTTGTACTCAGTAAAAGTAGAAGTACTCAGATCTTGTACTCAGTAAAAGTAGAAGTACTCAGATCTTGTTCTTGAGTAAAAGTAGAAGTACTCAGATCTTGTACTTGAGTAAAAGTAGAAGTACACAGATCTTGTACTTGAGTAAAAGTATAAGTACTCAGGTCTTGTACTTGAGTAAAAGTAGAAGTACTCAGATCTTGTACTTGAGTAAAAGTAGAAGTACTCAGATCTTGTACTTGAGTAAAAGTAGAAGTACCAGAGTGTAGGAATACTCTGTTACAGTAAAAGTCCTGCATTCAAAATGTTCCTCAAGTAAAAGTAGAAAAGTATTCTCATCAAAATATAGTGAAAGTAGCGACAGTAAAAGTAGTCATTGTGCAGATTGGTCCATTTCAGAATAATAGATATGATATGTTTTATAATGATTGATCATGAAAGTGTTCTCAAAGCTGGTAAAGGTGCAGCTAGTTTGAATGACTTTGTATACTGCAGGGTAGCTGGTGGATTTACTCCAGGTGGAACTAAAGTCTGATTTAACACTTGATTAGATTTCACATCATTCATCCACATCTGTGAAGAAACTAAAGATATTAAATACATGTAGTGGAGTAGAAGTACACAGTAGCATAACACGGACCTCAAAAGTGTACTTAAGTGCAGTACTAAGTTACTTTACACCACTCTAAACACATGCGGGAACGTGTGCAGTTTACTGTTGGACCCCTACTGTCTCACAACCGTCACACAGAGACTCATCAAGGCGTCCTGCTGCTATCAGCCCTCCCTTTCCTCACACTTCACATTACAGAGGACTCAATCTGGCCTGAGCCCAAAACAGGTTGGGGTGAGAGAAAAAGGCTGTGTCCTGGGGAGAGTGTCAATGCAGGTCCGGGGTCACGCAGAGAGGAGAGAGGCGGCCTGAAGTCCTTCAAGATGAAACATTAGCCTTTCAAATGACGGAGATCAAACTCTTTTTTTTGCCCTGATGCTCCCATTGAAGAGTGTTTCATTCAACGTCCTGCCCAGAGGGGAGCACCCAGGAGCCCCCGCCTCTCAGTGTAGATGCCAGCATAGTGAACCTGGAAATGTTGAGCACACCAAATGTTTATGATAGAAATGTAAAGTACGGGTCCCCGGCACACACACCGTTTGACGACCATGAGTAGTGTTGCGACCATTGGATCCAGAGAGCACAAGATGAACATTAATATCTCGACTGTTGACAATTATTTTTCAGATAAATTGGCAATCTGTCCGATCCAAATGATCCAGAGTCCAATAAAACTTCCAAATGGATCCAAAAGTAATCTCAATCAGCACACAGAGAGAAATTAGTTTTTGGCATTTCCTGGTTCCAACTGCCATTTGCCACAGAAATGGATTCAGCGTCCTCAATAACCCCTGGGACCACTCCAGAATGTTCCTAATCTGCCATGCCATTTTTTAAATATCGTCCACATGCTAATCAACGCAACTTATGCTAATTGTGCAAATCGCCCAACATTTGCAAGTTAGCATCCGGCAGTTTTCTACTGTATGTGCTGGGGACCCGGACTGTATTTCTATCATAGATCTTTGGGGTACTTTGTGTGAATCCTGTTTTTAACTCTGACCCTGTTGCTGCTATACATTGGAACTTATCCAAGGGGATAAATAAAGTTGTATTTATTTATTTAACAGGGACAGTGCACATTAATCAGCATTTCTGTAATTGTGTAAATGAATTAGGTAAGAGGCTATTTTTCATCTGTAGTCCCTGGACAGATTTTGTAAGTCAACCTAAAGACACATTTCATTTTAAACAAGTAAATACAATCAAATAAAAAACATGCAACATACAATACGAGAATAGAACAATAAAATAAAATTAAAAAAGAACATGGTAAAACACAGGCAGTGTAGACAGACACTGGGTTTTAAGGTGCAGAAGGTCAGAAGTTCCTTATCTGATCTTTTCTTACTCAACATTTCCAGGTTCACTATAAGCTAGCAACTAGATGATCAGGGAGCGAGGCCAAGGTGGAGCAGGAGGATCCGGACACCAGACCTGAGTCCGAGTCCGACACCGCCAGCTCCTCAAACTTCTGGATCACTTTCCTCACCGGCTGGAAGGGGATTTCCCTGCTCCAGCGGCCCCCTCCTGCTCCACACGGCCCCCTGTAGGCCGAGTCCTTCCCCAGGAACACATGAGGAGGAGGGGGGAGGCCGCACCGTACCCTCAGCCGGCCCTGATTCAGACCCAGAGCCGGGGTGACTCCCACAGGGGGGAAGAGAGTGGGCAGCGAGGTGAGATGCTCCTGGGTCAGAGCGTTGTGGAAGCTCAGGACGCCCCCTCCCATGTTGAGGAAGACCCCGAGGGTTTTGATCTGAGGGGGGACGGAGCAGAGGGACTCACGGCTGCCATCGTACACAACACAAAAAGACGAGCCATGCCTCTCGAGCCACCAGCCGACAGAACCATCCGGAGAACTCACACCTGCAGACAGAAGAGATTCATGTTCATCATGCTCAGATTTTAGGCTCAACACTTGCATGCATTTAATAGTTACTGCAATGTGTAATTCATTTAGTTAAATCAATTACTGTCAACAAGGAACTACAGCACGGTCACATGACTTCAAATCTCCACCGCAAAGCTAAAGGCGGCTAATGTTGGGTTATAAAGGA
>NW_011365328.1:0-1235 GCF_000735185.1 Notothenia coriiceps | reverse complement strand
AAGATATCTTTATCTATCTATCTTCTGTAATACATATATAGAGAGGTGGGAGAAGTACTCAGATCTTGTACTTGAGTAAAAGTAGAAGTACTCAGATCTTGTACTTGAGTAAAAGTAGAAGTACTCAGATCTTGTACTTGAGTAAAAGTAGAAGTACTCAGATCTTGTACTTGATTAAAAGTAGAAGTACTCAGATCTTGAACTTGAGTAAAAGTACACCATGTACCTCTGAACTGTAGTGGATTTTCTTTTTTTTAACTAGAATACTTATCTGAATATTTGACCTACATCCTTTAATGGACTTTGTATTTTAATAAACCAAATGTTAAAATGTAACCACGACAACAGATAGAAGATGTGTTTATATTAAAGTAGAGAACTACAGTACTTGGTTCAGTCTTTTATTCAGAGAGTTTTATATCGATGGAAACATTATAATATAAGCAGTTACATACTTTGCCAAAAATAATAAAGCATCTACTTTCTAAATAGTGGTTGCTGTTGTCATTTTAACAAACACAAAATATATATATAGTATATTTTACTTATCCATGTGAGCATAAACATTAAAATAAAATAAAATGAGAACATTCAAATGTAGATACATGGTGTTTGTTTTTCTCCATGTTTTTTTCCAAACACAAACAATTATTCAAACAATTATAATTGTATTGTTTGACTTATCCCGGTGAACATGTTGGAATGAAATAACAAAAAAATATGTATCTAACTATTTAACCTACAGCCTTAATTGGACTCATTTTGCAGTTCTCACATGAGATCATAGTCTGCAGCTCATAGAGTCCTGTTGTGAGCACGGAAATGTTGAGAACCTCAAATTTCATGTTAGAAATGTATAACACAGTCTCCAGCACATAGAAACTGCCGGATGCTAACTTGCGTATGCGGGGCAATTTGCACAATTAGCATTATAGCCAGGTCAAATTGGCTTTTTGTGCCCGATTTGGAAAAATGTTGGAGCGGCCTTGGGGGTTATTGAAGGTGTTGAATCGATTTCTGACATATTTAGGGTACAAAATGGGAGTTGGAACCATAGAGTGGCCATATATTGGCTGATTTTGACACATTTCTGGTGGATTTTGTAGTTTCACAGGGTCGCTGGATTGGACAGATTTTGGAATAGGTTATGACTCGACACAGCAGGTATCTCCTCATGTTTGAACAATTAGCACAAGTTGCATTAATTAGCGTTAATTATCATTATCGCTAAGTTA
>NW_011365327.1:0-275 GCF_000735185.1 Notothenia coriiceps | reverse complement strand
GGGAGTTTTTCCTTGAGCGCTGCAAGGGTCTAAGGACAGAGGATGTCGTAGCTGTACACACTGTGAAGCCCTCTGAGACAAATTGTAATTTGTGATATTGGGCTATATAAATAAAATGTGATTGATTGATCGACGCACGCAAGGGGCTCTAGTGCAAGTCTTAGGCGGCTGGTTTGTCTTTATTTATTTCCCTGAGAATAGGTTTGAAAGAGACAGATTTAAATTTACAAAGGGAGTTGAAGCAACATTTGACAGAAATCCCACATAAATTACAA
>NW_011365326.1:0-2076 GCF_000735185.1 Notothenia coriiceps | reverse complement strand
GCTGATGTTCAGGTGTATATCAGTATGTAGTGTCTCTACTTTAAAGAGTCCTCTCCTGCTGATGTTCAGGTGTATATCAGTATGTAGTGTCTCTACTTTAAAGAGTCCTCTCCTGCTGATGTTCAGGTGTATATCAGTATGTAGTGTCTCTACTGGGACATGTCTCCATGCTTCAATGTTCAAAAAGCTCTTTATTTTTCTCATGCTGTAGCACCTCTTTTCACCCTCCGTCTGGAACCAGAGCCCAGTCTGCTCTGATTGGTTAGCTGGCCGGCTCTGTTGTGATTGGTCAAGATGTCCCGCCCCTTATCACGTACAATGTGTTGGAGCGCTAGCCAATAGGAGCGTGAGTGTTACGTTGTGATGTCACTATGTTACAGAACCAAACAAAGGGTGTTTCAGGCAGGGGGCGAGTAGGGGATTTTGGACTTTGTAAACCATTTACATGCACAGAAATCACTGTAATAAAAATACATATATAGTAAGATAGCTATAAAATAAAGCAGTAATTTACATCGAAATATAATGCAATACATTATAGAATATAAAATATGTGCAGAAAGCAATATTTAAACATTGTGTGCATTAATGTAATGCATAGAGTCTGCGTTGTGGCTGAGGTAAAGGGTCAGCGGGGGGGCGGGCCTTGGTGATGAGGCCGGTAGCGGAGGGGAAGAAACTGTTCAGGTGGCGAGAGTAAAGAGTTCGGAACAAGATGCAACGTTTTGCCATAAAAAAGCATCACTCTAACCAGACGTTTAATCCGTGTTGAAAAGTTCTTGTTTTCATAATTAAGTTCATACAGGAATCAGAGCTCTGATGATAGAGACGTGAAGCGTTTACAGAGCAGATATCGATCCATCTGAAAAGATCACACAGGTTATCACGACATGTCCGCAGACCCGTCACTCATATTTCACTCCAACTCCGAATTCCAAACTTCTCCTCAGCACAATGACAGGCGGCGCTTTGAGAGAGACTTTTTAATTGTTTTTAAATAGAGTATGGGCCCGGTATAGTCAAATCAATCTGGTCACGGCGGAGGAAAAGGAGTGCTTCATTTCCGCGAGGCTGAGCAGCTCTGAGATCAGCTCTCTAATATCGCTGTGATCCGCTCCTCTTTTTTCTTACCTAATTGAATTCTCCAGGAGAGATGCCCCTCAGCTGCAGATTTATCATATCCTGAAATTGGAGGAGAGCAGCTCCATGAAGGACATGTGCCGAGCATTTAATCCACTCCTCATGCTGTAAGCTGAGACGATTGGACACTGCCAGGACCGGGGGTGGGAGGGTTAGCTCAAAAATGGATTCTGTTACAATTACTAATTACCTGTAGGACATTTTTTTTAATCAGTAACCTTCATGTTGGGAAAGTGGCCCGATAGTCTATTGCCAGCATAGGGAAACTGTACATGTTGAGTAGGCCTACACTAAAGTGTTATAATAGAAATGTATAGTCGGGGTCCCCAGCACATAAGAAACTGCCGGATGCTAGCTAACATATGTTGGGCAATTAGCACAATTAGCACAAGTTGTGTTAATTAAAAGAATGGCATTATAGCCTACATGTATGTGGACTATAGTTAAAATATGAGTTGGCCGATTTGGACAATTTGGGAGTGGTTTTATTGAGGATGTTGAGTCCATTTCTGACATTTTCAAAATCAGAAATGGCAGTTTTAACCATAAAGTGTCCACATGTGTACTCTCTCTGGGTTGATTTGGACTACCATGCGTGTAGTATTGCGACCATTGGATATAGAGAGCACAAAATGAGAATGATTTTCTCTACTGGTGACAATCTTTTTCCAAAAAATAAGCGTCCAGTCCAAATGATCCAGATTCCCTTACACCTTCAACATTGACCCAACATGTATCAAGATAAGCCCAAAGAGAGCACACATATTGCCACTTTCTGGGCAAAACTGCCATTTCTGATCCCGAAAATGGCAGTGATGTTGGTGCATCATTGAGTCTTACGGTACGTCCACACAGCAACGTTAAAAAAATCTTGGAGCTGGGCGTGTCTGAAAGCTTGGGGATTTTTTGCGAGCAACGCGACCAACAACCAATCAC
>NW_011365325.1:0-1899 GCF_000735185.1 Notothenia coriiceps | reverse complement strand
CTCCATGTCTCTTCTGCATCAACATGTGTCCCCTCTTCTCCATGTCTCTTCTCTTCTTCATGTCTCTTCTACATCAACATGTGTCCCCTCTTCTTCATGTCTCTTCTACATCAACATGTGTCCCCTCTTCTTCATGTCTCTTCTACATTACCATGTGTCCCCTCTTCTTCATGTCTCTTCTACATCAACATGTGTCCCCTCTTCTCCATGTCTCTTCTACATCAACATGTGTCCCCTCTTCTTCATGTCTCTTCTACATCAACATGTGTCCCCTATTCTTCATGACTCTTCTACATCAACATGTGTCCCCTCTTCTCCATGTGTCTTCTACATCAACACGTGTCCCCTCTTCTACATCAACATGTGTCCCCTCTTCTTCATGTCTCTTCTACATCAACATGTGTCCCCTCTTCTTCATGTCTCTTCTACATCAACATGTGTCCCCTCTTCTTCATGTCTCTTCTACATCAACATGTGTCCCCTCTTCTTCATGTCTCTTCTACATCAACATGTGTCCCCTCTTCTTCATGTCTCTTCTACATCAACATGTGTCCCCTCTTCTCCATGTCTCTTCTACATCAACATGTGTCCCCTCTTCTTCATGTCTCTTCTACATCAACATGTGTCCCCTCTGTGGAAAGAGACTCTGAAAGTTTCAGGAACAAAGATTCTCTCTCTTTTTGATCCATTTCTATAAAAACCTGTCTGAAAATGAGCTGATCAGATTTTGGCCACTTTATGATGTCATAACGATGTTTTGTCTTGTGTAACCATTAGCCAATCAGCAACCAAGGTAACCCCCCCCCCCCCCCCCTTATCACCTGAATCTCCTCCTAGAGCACCATTGAGTTCTTTGTAACCAAATGTCTCTCAGAGTGGCGTGGGGAGGGGCTCCTTATTTTCATCTAAAGTAACAGACAGAGAATCAGCACTTTGGAAACAGGGCTGAAACAGAGGGGATTATGGGTAATGCTGCAATGATCTGTTTGGTGTTTGGAGCCAAACACTTCAGAGAGACATGTTTTGTATATTTCTGAGACCTGTAACATATTGATGTAAAACAGTATAACAGGGGATCTTTTAAAGTAGAATCAACCGAGTGAATACAGTAAAGATAATCTCCTTGGTTTCCTTTTTCTCACAGGCTCCCAGTGCGTTCCTGTGTGTGGCGCTGCTGTCTCTGCACAGCGATCAGACGGTCTGCGGGCATGAGCTGATCAGCCACTGCCGCTCTCTGTCTCGGAAGCTGACAAACCCCGAGGTGGACGCCTGCCTGCTCACTGACATCATGAAGCAGCTGCTCTTCAGCGCAAAACTCATGTTCGTCAAGGTGGGCCGCAGCCAGGACCTCGCACTGTGCGACAGGTGAGATGTAACCCTGGGTCCACTGGAGAACATGCTGCTCCAAAAACAAGTACAACAATTGTGAATTTTTTTCGCTTGTAATAAGCAAATAAATCTGCAAGTAGAACAGGTGAAATTTGCTTGGTAACATTTGTTGATATTAGATCAGATATTTAGATAAATGAGATCTTGTTAACCTATATTTGACCAGGAAATGTTATGTTACAAAATAAACCAGAATAGCTCAAAAGTGCTCTGTTTTCTGATGTTGTTGATTTCCCAAAAAAAATGTTTTCTAAAGTCAAGTAAGAATTATTCGTGAAACCACATGATCCATCTTTTGCAAATACCACAGGTGCTTAAAAACCTTGTTTCATCTGAGATATAACTCAAAATATTGTTTTTAAGAGATACTTAAGATGCATTGTCTAAAAATCAAGATTCCTTATCTCACTGCTCTGCTACTTCTCAAGTTATTATTTCTTGTATCAAGTGTAAAGACATTTACTGAGTAGAAATCAGACAAATGTACTTTTCATTTCACATTTTTTGAAG
>NW_011365324.1:0-1762 GCF_000735185.1 Notothenia coriiceps | reverse complement strand
AGGACGCCACCCTGCCAGGGCCGCGCATAGATCCGTCCGTCCATATCCATCAGCACTGGAGACAAGAAACGGGGAATATGATCAACCTCTGATGGATCTTTGATTTATGCTAATGCCGAGCACTAACAGTCAAAGTTGGACCTTTGTTCTAGACATTTCAAATGAAGTCATAACACACAAATGCAACGGCCAAAAGCATGCAGATAAATGTGCTTCACAGGGAATATTATCAATCTACAAAAGAGAATTAGGATCTGTCATAAGAGGAAAAGAAAAAGGAAGATGATGAAAATGTTACTTAACTTTCATTATACGTGATTTATTTTCTACTATCCATTCTTTATCTTCAACATTTACTTTATTAATGAAATGCAGAAAAAAGTCCTCAGGTTTATTTTTATGCCGAGCACTTATAGTCAAAGTTTGACTTTATTCTGGACATTTCAAATGTCTTCTGGAGATTCAAATAGGTGTTGTTTAAACTATCATAACACACAAATCCACCTTGTGTCACTAAGTGTTGAGTCTTAAAGAGATAACAAGGAAGCTGGGGGATGTTATAATCTGCAATGGGTAACTCCATCAGTCAATTTGTACAAAAAAAAACAACTATTTATTTAGCAAAACAGTGATTGGAATTGAAAACCCCGTAGCAAGTGTGCCTGAAAAGTTCATTTAAGTGTGAGTGTTCAGACCTGGTGTGTCGGGGGGGAGAGGGTCCTGCAGAGGTTTGGTGAGGAGGTAGAATTGTTCACAGCCATGAAGAGGAATCGAAACCTTCATCTCACTCGCCTGACCCAGCTCGTACGCCCACTGCAGACAAACACACACAACAACATGTCTTTATACGGCCCTGAACGCAGGCAGGTGCATTATGCCTCATGTGTTAGACACTGCAGTCTGCCCTGTGAGTTGATTTACTGTTATAGTTTAATATGAATAACGCAGGTGAGAATCAGAACAGAATGTCGGGCTGGGGAAATTCAACAACGACTAAAATAAGTGTCTTTGTTGGCGCGTTGTTGGAAAAAGCATATTCAACAGAAAACAAGCTGCAGCTAAATAAACTTTACTTAAAAATACATTTTTAAATATTAATGGAGAACCAACAATTGGAAATGGCCTTCGATAAAAACTGCTATTCGCAAACACACGAAGCAAAGGCATCCCAGCTTTTCCTATTTCCTATAGGGAAGTAAAACAATAGATACATTGAGTAATGGACACAAATGACCCTAACCCTAATGATTAGACTACTTGATAAAAACAAACCCCCTAAAGCTCTGGCAAGATATATGTATGATTGAGGCGTCCATAAAGGGACTTCCTTAATGCCTTCAAAAGTTGTCCCCCGTTCCTTCCCTTATGTCCCTCTGCCCTGGGACTAATGCTCCCATGTTTTTATTTTGTACCTGTCCTGCACAGTTGACAAAGAATTCACACTCGATGGAGCCCCGATCCGTCTCCACCGCCGTCACCTGACCCTTCTCCACCAGAACCTGCTGCACGGTGGTCCGCTCCAGGATCTGGACCCCTGCGGAGCAAACAGAAAGAGAGAGAGGAGAGGAGACAACAGGAGGAAAGGGAAGGAGAGAGAGGAGAGGAGACAACAGGAGGAAACAGAAAGAGAGAGAGGAGAGGAGACAGCAGGAGGAAAGGGAAGGAGAGAGAGGAGAGGAGACAACAGGAGGAAAGGGAAGGAGAGAGGGGAGAGGAGACAACAGGAGGACACAGAAAGGCATCAAGGAGAGGAGGGAACAGG
>NW_011365323.1:0-4188 GCF_000735185.1 Notothenia coriiceps | reverse complement strand
CTACTTTTACTCCTGAAATGGACCAATCTGCACAATGACTACTTTTACTGTCGCTACTTTCACTATATTTTGATGATAATACTTTTCTACTTTTACTTGAGGAACATTTTGAATGCAGGACTTTTACTGTAACAGAGTATTCCTACACTCTGGTACTTCTACTTTTACTCAAGTACAAGATCTGAGTACTTCTACTTTTACTCAAGTACAAGATCTGAGTACTTCTACTTCTACTCAAGTACAAGATCTGAGTACTTCTACTTTTACTCAAGTACAAGATCTGAGTACTTCTACTTTTACTCAAGTACAAGATCTGAGTACTTCTACTTTTACTCAAGTACAAGATCTGAGTACTTCTACTTTTACTCAAGTACAAGATCTGAGTACTTCTACTTTTACTCAAGTCAAGATCTGAGTACTTCTACTTTACTCAAGTACAAGATCTACAAGATCTGAGTACTTCTAATTTAGTACTTATTCCACCCTATTTGTTATGCTTTTCTACCATAGCCTATAATAATGATGACAACATAGATTGCACCTTATTAAATACACCGTGTCAAACTCCCATTGTACTTCTTAACCACAGCCAAGTTAAGGCAGTCTGTTCTCTATTACATTACTTTACATTCAAACAGTCTTACTGACAGTGTGGATCAAGTTGCATTTCATTCAAGATTCAAGATTCAAAGCTTTATTGTCATGTGCACAGTAGCTATAGTGTAGATGTGGGAAATTAAAAACTTCAGACACAATGCAACATGAATATATAGGAAATACAAAATATATATATGTTGCCTTATGAGTCAGGCTTTAGTGTCTGTAATCACACTTCATTAAAGTCAGCACGCATGAGAGGCGTGCACCTACCTGACATTCCACTGCTCTCTGTAATAAAGCTAATTAGTGGACTTCCCTCCCAGGTGCCTGAGGGGAGGGTGGTGGTCCTGTCCTTTCGCTTCATCGACCTGGAGAGCGACAACCTGTGCCGCTACGACTATGTTGATGTTTACAGCGGCCATGTGCGCGGGCAGAGACTCGGACGCTTCTGTGGGACCTTCAAACCGGGAGGGCTGGTTTCCACTGGCAACAAGATGCTCCTGCAGATGGTCTCGGATGCAAACACAGCTGGGAGTGGCTTCCTGGCTGTCTTCTCTGCTGCCCACCCACATGAGAGAGGTAAAAAGGAGAGTCTTCTGCATGCCGAGTCTTATGTGCCAAGGTTGCCGCTGTGTAAGAGAATATCTTGCAGCCAGCCGAGTGTGTAATGCAGACGCTTGGGTCTCAGCCATGACTTCAACCCATAAAGGAGTCTAATAGTGGCCTGGGAGTGTGTCTGTGTTGGCAAGGGGTCAGTCTTTAAAAAACAAATTAACAAGGCCGTATAACACGAGTTGTTTTTTTAGTGAGGTCATTGGCACCACAATACCCAGACAGACAGAGGGAACAACTTCTACTTAAGAGCAACTTGCATAACACTTTTGAGACACCCAGTAAAACAAAAGGAGATGTTTGTTTTTCTGCTCAGTAAAAAAACGGACCTTTCCGATACAAGGTTCAGAGTTTCAGCTTGTGGACAAAAAGGGAGGAACATCCGAACACTTCTCACAGTGGGATGTGGAATTTCTCACTGGGATTTTTCGGAGCACTCTAAGTCGTAGGTGCAGGTCAGAAAGTATCCCTTGAGTCTGAATGAGCCTCTTCCTCTCTGCAGGGTCAACTCTTATGTTTTCGTGGAATTGTAATGGCTGCTTCTTCTTCATGTCCCCGAGGAGCTAACAGCTTTAATGGACACTGTGTAGGAAACCAGCCTGCATGTCTCTCACAAAGAGGATGATGGCAGATAGACGGTCTCTTAGCGTTGTCAAAACTGTAGAGCAAACAATGTTTATTTCTGTCACTGTGCAAGACTGTACTTGACATGTTGGAAGGGAAACATCAATCTAAGTGCATGTTACAAGAACACAAAGTGATTCAGTTCTTTAAATGTCTGAACAACCTTTGAACAGATGATTTTCCGATGCTTGAGGACATTTGGAAGAACGCCGTGTTCTTTTAACTCTTCACGGCACAGGACTAATCACTTTTTAGGGTGCACAACATAACAAAGAAGGCTTCTTATCACACACAACACGTGGATCATTCCCTTTGAGGAATAGGAATTATATTTTGCAGATTATCCAGGATTAATGTTTGAATCATTGCTCCACAGGTGAGCAGTACTGTGGAGGCAGGTTGGACAAACCCACGGGGAGTTTCAAAACACCAAACTGGCCGGAGAAGGATTACCCAGCTGGAGTCACCTGCGCCTGGCACATAGTGGCCCCTAAGAACCAGGTCAGAGTGCTCAACATTCATTTTATATTGAGGGAAATGTTATGTGTAAAGGATAAAAGCAAACGGAACTGTAAAAAGATTCAATAATAGACGCTAAAATCTCTCGTTTTCTCCACACTGATACTAAATGCTAACCCTGAACAGGTGTTATGTTGTGGATGTTGAACAAATGTGCGTCATTGTGGAAAAAAACATGTTTAACAAGTTACCACAGTCTATGTAGAGGTCTAAGGGGAAACTACTGTAAACAAATAGTTGCAATAATCTGGCTCTAGCATAACACCCCCCTCCGGAAAAGGAAGATGATTGCATGGAATAATAATAATGATATCTCTTTGATTTGGATGCTTTTACTTTCAAACTGTCCCGCATGAGTGGTAAGGAGTGCAATAAGTGGAGTAGTCTTCTAGTCGAATGTGTAATGGGTGTGGAACAAGACTACATCCCCCCACAAATGATACCCTTTAATCAAACGTTGTATCCTGTTAGTCCGTTACCAGCCTATGCTCGATGAAAGAAGTTTCCTCTGTGGTTTGTCTCCTGCTGCAGATTATTGAAATCAAGTTTGAGAAGTTTGATGTGGAGAGAGATAACTACTGCCGCTACGACCACGTCTCCATTTTCAACGGGGCGGAAATCAACGACGCCAAGAGGATTGGGAAATACTGCGGAGACAGCCCCCCAGCGTAGGTGATTCTCATTTCCACTTAAATATCCATCCCATGTTTGCCTCTCAGTTTACAGTGAGTGTGTCTGCAGGCCAGTGTTTTCAGACGGGAACCAGCTGCTCATCCAGTTCCTCTCCGACCTCAGTCTCACCGCAGACGGCTTCATCGGACACTATAAGTTCAGACCAAAGAAATTCATCACCACCACGATGCCACCCACCACTACAACGCAGCCAGTCACCACCAGGCCCATACGTAGGTATCAACTTTCCTCCAATACGATCCTCCAGAGGGCTTCTAACATCTGTCTTTGTTGATGTAGCTATGAGGAATACTGGCTGACTGGTCGACTGCATTCTCTTTATCAGTCATGAGGGACAACTGCAATATGCTCCTGGTAGAAGATATGGAAAACACAACAAATTAAGTAGAGTCATTCTTTTTACTGCTTATGGTTAAAAATTCGGGATCTGAGCTTTTTTTCCTCATAGTTACATAATTGCACATATTCTGTTAAATAAAATGGGTCAGTTCAATTAAAAAAGTGTAATTAAAAAGCAGACCTTTACAATTTGACATATAGTTCTGAATCATCACTTTCTAATGTGCAAAGAGCAGTAGTGGAAGAAGTAGAAGTACTACTAAATGGTAAAAGTACCCTGTTGCAAGTACAAATCCTGCATTCAAAACCTTACTTAAGTTACAACAGGACTGGCAGCAAAGTATACTTACCAAAAGTAAAAGTACTTGTTAAAAATATTTAATTACTACATTACGAAGCCGCCTTCAAAGTAAAAGCATAAACAACGACTTCAATTAAAGGTGGGGTAGGTAAGTTTGAGAAACCGGCTCGAGATACACTTGTTGTTATATTCCATGGAATGCTCTTAACATCCCGATAGCAATGAATATCTGAAGTGCTTTGACAATAAATACATAAAAAAATATCATCTGTGGAAGCCGTAGTGCTGTAAAAAGCACGACCAATCATCTGAGCCGACCCGGCTAAAGTAACTGGATGGCCTACCTGCCTGTCAGCCTTCCATCTGTGCACAAACTTATCTCGTGCCCTCATTGGTCATGTGTGCGTTCGTGTGTGTTGGAGGAGGGGCTCTGTGAGGAAGGGGTAGTTCTTCTCCGGCTGTGTATTTTTTAAATTTTAGCGCACTCAAGCTGGTTTCTC
>NW_011365322.1:0-4603 GCF_000735185.1 Notothenia coriiceps | reverse complement strand
AGCTTTCTTAACGCTAATGTTATAATAGTCAGATTGCTCTGAAGATGGGAGGTGATATTCTATTAATCTTCACGTTCACACAGTCAGTTGATTTTTGCCGGCCGTCGTTCCTGCAACGGCAGTTTTCCTCTATCTTGTAATATGACTTGATCGCTTTAAACTCCGCACACGGGGCTCTGATTGGTCAGCAGGCGGGGCTTTCACTGAGTTGATCTCTTATCCTGGAGCCTAACCTGCTCCGGACTAAGCTAGCCGTTCAGCATAAGTTACCATGGAGATCTAGCCCGCTAAGAAGAGAACCAGCGTCGTAGGACCGGAAACCCAGAGTTTTCCCTGAAGTTAGCTCGCTAAGCGAAAATCCGGCTTCGTAGTACAGGCCTCTGGTGACAGCTAACTGATGGATAGGAAGTCCAAAACACCTCACAGCAAGAAGGTCCATGGTTATTTTCGATGCATACTAAAATGAAAGGAGTGCAATATGCAATTAATGAATCAGCAAAAAATAAACAAGCTGTTGAACAGTTATGACGTGGGGGGAACGGGTTTAATATCAGTAAACAAGTTTGAAGAGGGGGGGGCTTTGAGGGCTTGTTTGACTGTCCGATGTAGTTGTGGAGGGCATTCCAGAGGGAGGGTGCAGCAGTAGAGAATGCCCCCCAGGTCCATAGCTCGACGGCTGGACCTAAGGCAACAGGTTGGGAGTGAAGGGGCTGAGGTTGGAGACAGGGAGGGGCCGGAGAAAGAAGAGCCGCTGTTTTGGTGATGGTGTTAGTGTGATGAGTCCATGTCAGGTCCTCAGTGATGTGGACACCGAGGAACCTGAAGCTGCTGACTCTCTCCACCATTGATGGTGATTGGGGCGTGTCCCTCTCTCTGCTGCTAACTGTAATCCATAATCAGCTCCTTGGTTTTGCTGACGTTGAGATCGAGGTCTTTCTCCTGGCAACAAGATGTCAGGTTTTCGACCTCCTCTCTGTACGCCGTCTCGTCGCCGTCGGTGATCAGGCCGATGACGTTCGTGTCGTCAGCGAACTTCACTATGGTGCTGGAGCTGTGTGTGGCCACGCAGTCGTGTGTGAACAGGGAGTAGAGGAGAGGGCTAAGCACAATGGTGTTAAAAGCCAACTGCATTCTGTAACATAACTACAAAAGCCTACCCTCGAAAATGCAAAAGGAGGTGTCGAGGCGGCGCTTGCTCTGAAGGTAGATGTTCGATCTTCAATCAGAAAGTCGTTCAATCCCAAATCGTAGCCCAGCAGTCAACATGTGTTGTTTATGTTCTGGGCAAAATACCCCAAATTGCTCCAGAAGACACCTTGCATAATATCCTCTGCCTCTGTATGACTGTGGGTGAACATGTTAAAGCGCTTTACAGTCCATTTATCTTGGTCTCCTGGCCCTGTGGCTGGTAGGCCAATTTGTTAACAATCCCTTTTTAATGTCTTTTTTTTTACGAGAAGGACTATGGTTATTAATGAATACATCTTAGTGACCTTGTCACCTCAATACAAGCGTACACACACACACACACACACACACACACACACACACACACACACACACACACACACACACACACACACACACACTCTCCCTATTCCCTACCTGTACCACCTCTATTAAAAGTTGCCCCCCTCCTGACACCATATTGATCTCCCCTCATCGTGTGTTTATTGCAGAGCCAAGAAGTCACTGTCGATGAACTTTCTGAATGGGAGTTCTAATCAATGCTTCCCTTTATTATCTCTCCTTTCCACCTTTAACCTGAAGTCTTTCCTCCTGTCCCCTACACAATCCCAAATCATGGACTCATCAATACAGATCTGCTGGGGGCTCCGTAATGTCTGCCAGCCTGATGGGACAGGGCCAGGATGAAATGCTCTCTTGCCAGCAGTAGACAGGTATATTTAGCATTTAGCCATTAGCAATGCTCATTGATTTGAACCTGAGAGGAGAGGGATAAAGGTGACAATATACCTCAGATTTCCCTTTTTTTCCTCCCTGGATGTGTCATGGTATTGCCTGCAGCTGCACTAAATCCTGCCAGCCGACTTTAATGACTGGAAAATAAAATGGATGTCGAGGGTTGAGGCTGAGCCTGAGCACATTAAGCGGTTGATCAATACGCCACTTGGATTTGCCTGGTCACATTAAGTAGTACATATAATATGCCCTGCGCTCGTCGATGCTCTACCGTATCATTAATCATTAAGAAGAGCAGCTTTCTCTCTGATCTCTGTCTGCTTCTCTTCCATGTTGATTACACTGATATATAGTCCCCTTGGAAACATGATGATCAATAAAAAAAGTCTGCTACGCTATTGATCATTGCAATTGATTAACAAGATGAAACGGACAGAAATAGAAATCAGTGCCAGAGTTCAGTTTAAGAATGCAGGATGCTGTAGGTTGGTCTGACTTCCTGGCATGGAAGATGATACTTTTTAATGTCCATGCTCAGTTTTTCCTGGATCTTGTGGTCATGTATAATTAAGTTCAGAGATGCACATACTTATAATTCCCAATGGAGACTGACTGATATTACTGGCTGATTTTAGCTTATGATGAATCAATCACAACCAAAGTCACACACTCACCAGCATCTCCTTTGTTCCTTAGAGTAAAGTTACATTTATTTAAAAAAAATCAAATATTTTGCCTTTCAAGAATGCATTGACAAAGGCCTCAGTTCCCTGTAAGAAAGGGCTGTCTGACTGCAAGGTTAGGCAGTAAAAAAATATCTCAAGTAGCTTACACCTAAACTTATATTGCATTTTTTAGGTATGCTTCTTTTTGGATGGCTAAAATGTTTTGCTGCTTCTGTTCAGTTTAGCTTCTCTGCAGTGACTTCGTTGTCTCTCCAAATTGTGATTGTGCTTACCGCCATCATGTAGAAAACAACTCATACGACCCCTAAACCTCCAAATATCCGAACTATCTCTTAAATTAACCGGCAATACAACTTTTTTTTGTATCAACTTCACATCTAACTTTCACAAAGAGCACACACTCTTTCCTTTTCTGCAGTCCCAGACAATAATAACATGGTAAAATGACTTTAATGGATTACTTAATTAATGACAGTATCAGTAAAGAAAGGTCTCTGAGTGAGTTTATTGATGCCGGTAGGTGTTACAGACCCCGGGGGTTTGGGATGGAGGGATGGAGGGATGGGGTGAGGGTCTTTATTAAACTGATGTCGGAGTTCAACAGTAAATCCAATTGAGCTTCACGACCCGGCCAGAATTATTGGATTTCTGCTTCCTCACTGGCATTATCTGGGTGTGCTCAGCACCCAGAGAGCTATTTGGGTAGTTATGAGAAATAAATCCTAGATAACATTAGGCATTAAAGGGCAATAATGCTTAAGCACGTCTATTTCTTTATAGTGTCCCAACCATAGACTGTATATATAAATGGACGTAGGGTCTGTGACGTCACCCATAGGATTCTGCAGAGTTGCCGAGAAGCCCTTAGTAGGCGGAGTCGGTCACTAACGGCTCGACAGTGACGTCAGTGTTCAACTCCTGCATGCTCCAAATAAGGGCAAAGATGCGGAGCCGAGGCGGGACCTGCTGCCACCGAGCTGGAAGTTCCAGAGCTAGCGGAAGCTACCAAGCTAAGCTAACATGCTCCCCATCTGCACACTGCCGTGGCATTTTATGTTTCTAAGGTAAGCGGACATGAAACTATTCAGCAAAACTATAAATAATAATCTAAGTTATTGAGTTTTTAGCATAGTACTTCAAAATCTTAAAATCCCTTAACGTTTGTATGCAATTGTGCTAAATTCAACACTGGAATCAAGCAAATATTAATATGTTTGCATGACATTAGTTATTTATATTTTGATATCACATAACTATACGTTTAATACATTTAAGTCAAGCTAAGGTACATGTGATGGTAGCTAGATAGTGCTCTTACCTGTGAGGCCTCCTCCAAACAGCATAATAACCAGACTGTATCATTAAAACTAAGTACCAGTTCTAGATCCTTGACTTTAGACAAACAATTCAAAAGACAACATGTATTTAAAGACCAATCTTTATTTGAATGTGCCTCTTAACCTGATATATTAGTTATACAGTAATAGTATTGACAATCTAAAAAAACTGAGCAACTCAACAGTCAACTTTATGTTTCTTATTGTCTCATATCTCATATTCAGTGTGGACGGATTGAGACAGCGTGGTGTCCAGAGAGCTGCAGAGACTTCAGGGAGAAACATCCGTGTGATGGACATCCTGTCTGTTTGTTTGGCCTGGAGAGGACTGAGGGTCTTTCCTCTGCGAGGAGGACCAGGCCTGATGGAGGAGACCATGCTGGGCAAAGCTGATACCAACTGCACAGGCCTAGTCTGTCACTTTATTTGACTAAATGTGTTTACTTATACATGTAATAGGTTTACACCTTCTGTCAATATGTGCTTTTTATTTAAAACATTTGATTAACCTTTGGTTCACATTTCAATAAATTGTATTTGTACTCCTTTTGTCCATTATTCTTACTGAAATGTTAGATTACACATTCACATCTGACTGAAGATTGGCCCCATTTATTTGTGACGTTGCAAACTCTGCGGTACAATTAAGCAATAGCT
>NW_011365321.1:0-2719 GCF_000735185.1 Notothenia coriiceps | reverse complement strand
CGTGTTTATGATGCGCTAGCGGACGTCATGAATGTGCGTCTGCTGCTGTGGGGAAACTATGGAACCAGTTTTCTATACAGCGGACTACAACATGGATGTTTAAAAAGAACGAGGGACTTACTGTAAACTCATCTAGAGACTCTGCACCGTGCTCTGATGCTGTTGTTTTATGCTTTATGAACGTGGACAACAGAGAAACATATTCTTCATGACCAAAGTTGGAATAAAAAAGGAAAGTGAAACTTATGCTCGTCACCCTCTCCCTCCGGTCCACATTAATACAAATGATCCCAATACGTATGATTGTATGAACTATGAAAATATCTTAAAATCAATACAAATGTATTTATTATACATTTTAGTCCTTAACATCTATCACTGTGTATATCACCATTCAAACATCTTTTAAAAGTTGAACAAACCCCACACAGCTCAGTGAAATGTTGACTTTATTTGATCATTTCAGTAAAAACTAACGTTCACATTTCTCTTTTTGATTATAATACTGATGAACGTTGAAAACAAAGCACTTTGGCAACTTACCACATACGTTTTAAAATGCTTAATAAGCACCGTAACTTTCATGATATAATTTCTCCGTCATAATCGGTTGTTTCCGTGAACGGCCGACTGTTGTGTGACGGCAAATGCTGCGGCTGCAAGGCATTGTGGGGCAGCATTTTCTCCTCTCCTTTCGTCAAGGGAGGTCCAGTAGTTCCTAAGCTAAAGGAGGTTATAAAGGAAGTTTGAAACCTCCTTTCCTATCATCTAGAGAATTCGAACGGCACTTATCATGGCTGCCACTGAGGGATTTCCGGGTCATTTCACTCGGTTAGGAAGGTTCCTAACTAAATGGACTATTCGACTTCAGCCATGGACTTCGCCTCTCTATTGGCATTTTGTCGAGGGTACCAGGGAGGTGCTAACTCTCGGCCCACGAAAATACGTCATCTCTGCAGCACTCTGTGAGAAAGGAAGGGAGAGAGATCCATCAGACATTCTGAGTCGAGTTCCCTCCATCTGCCCTCGAGCTGTGCTGCGCCTCCTGGGACAGTCTGTACTCATCTCACACACACACACACACACACGCACACACACACACACTGAGTGCTGTGAGTGTGAATTATGTATCAGTTTGACACAAACTGTCAGCAGCAGGGGAGGCTCTCTTCCTCACCCTGACATGACATCACTGGTTCATACATTGTGCTGCTGCAGGATAATGCTGAGCTGCATTAGCTAGGACCCTCATTGTTCACAATGGATCATCACTTCATTCCCTCAGTCAGGAAGGTGATGTGCTCCCTGCTGGTGGTTCTCAGCTACAACAGTCTGCACACTGATCCAGGGTCAGCCGCTCAATGCCTCTGTGCATTACTGTTGAGGGCTTCACATCCACCTTACTAATGATACGAAACGCTCTCCAACAGAAGTCATGATAAAGTCATAATAATATTATAAATGATTGTCCAGAAGACTAATTCTTACAGAGCATCAACAGGCAATGCCTCCTCTTTTTATATTAGGTTTATCAAATACTTTTCAGTCACTGAAGATCAAAGTTGATGATTTGTGATTGAATTACTGTAAAGCTAGCGTTGATATTGACACACTTCCTGTATTTTTTCACATTAAAAGATTTCCAAAGGCCATCTTCCAAGCTTTATTAACAGTCTTTCATTGAATATTTTCCAATTAAGCATTTCAATGTGGGTTATTTTCCTTTTTTATCCCCTGTCTTCTTATTTACCATTCCAATCGTCTATTCAACCCTTTTTCATTTTAAATATATTGAAATTGTTGGTATTCCAAATTCATGATGCCCATATCTAGTTTTTGCCACTTTCTCTTTTCTTTCTGTAATTGTAAATCTTCTACATTGCAGTGTTTACACTCAAATCCATTCCCATGATTGTAAAGGATCCTGCATGGGCTGTGTGTCCGTCGAGGGTTGACGACACTTTGTTTTAGACTTCTTCTTTTTTAAATCAAAATTGACACGAGAATGCTCTTGAAGATGGTAATATCACAGGCTTGTTTATTTGTTATAACTAAACTAGGGGTAAGTGATTCTGCCAGGCTGTGCTGCATGATCTGTCTGCAAAGAGAAGAATGTGGATCTGCTGAGACAAAGTGATGAGCATCCTGTAAAGAGTGTGTCTGTTAGCTGGAATTTACCAGAGCAAAGTTAGAGATGATTCTCATAAAATGAGTTGAGACAACAGCAGCAGCAGGCCTTAGGAATATGTAGGCCTCAAGCTGAGGGGAATTCTGAGAGTTATGGCGTAGGCTTGTGTATTATGTATTCTTTGCACAAGTGTATTGATAGGTTTTATTTGCAATAGCTTACTTTTTAATTAAGTATGAATCTGACATTGAAATTTTCCCGGACACGTTGGCCGGCACGGCACACAGCGCTTCTGAAACTCCACCGACTGCTTCTGACTGAGCACATGTGCGTATGAATATAAATCGAATGTGCATATAGAGGGCATGCAGCAAACACTGACACATAGTGCAGACATGTGAGTAGACTCAGGCACACACCCATCCCCCCGGGAGTATGTCCTCACATGACGTAGTGCGGATGGACATAGACAAAGAGGTAGGGATGCTCCGATCGCCAATTTTGGGGCAGATCGCCGGAATCAGTGTCGGCCGATACCGACCGCCGATCCGATCGAGTGGGCGGGGCCTATGGGGATCTTCCATTTAAAGT
>NW_011365320.1:0-2561 GCF_000735185.1 Notothenia coriiceps | reverse complement strand
GAACCGTGTTCAGCCTGAAGCTTCACCTGTGAACCGTGTTCAGCCTGAAGCTTCACCTGTGAACCGTGTTCAGCCTGAAGCCTCACCTGTGAACCGTGTTCAGCCTGAAGCCTCACCTGTGAACCGTGTTCAGCCTGAAGCCTCACCTGTGAACCGTGTTCAGCCTGAAGCCTCACCTGTGAACCGTGTTCAGCCTGAAGCCTCACCTGTGAACCGTGTTCAGCCTGAAGCCTCACCTGTGAACCGTGTTCAGCCTGAAGCCTCACCTGTGAACCGTGTTCAGCCTGAAGCCTCACCTGTGAACCGTGTTCAGCCTGAAGCTTCACCTGTGAACCGTGTTCAGCCTGAAGCCTCACCTGTGAACCGTGTTCAGCCTGAAGCTTCACCTGTGAATACTACTGCTGTATAGATCTATATTTCTATTGCTTTTATCTAGAATACTTTATATTGTGTATTCGTATTATGTTTATACTGTACTCCTCCTTTTAAATATATGAATGCCTGAACACAGTGCGGCTGTAACAACATAATTTCCCAACGTGGGATCAATAAAGTACCCATCTACCTACCTACACATATATACATACCTACCTATCTACATTTAGCATAGTTAGCTTCACCTACGACCAACTGCAATGGATACAACTGATTCAAGAGGGACTGGATCTCCTGTTTAGTAACCGTTATGAGATACAGACAGTCTTCTCCATTAATCACATTGAAGTCACAATATGACAGAGAATAAGAGCTAAACAGCCTCCTGTGTGTCATGTGTAGCACCTGGAGCTACCTATACTTGAAAGTGTACTTGTGTAAATTGCAATATGTATGTATTTTAAATACTATGTGAATGCCTGTTTATACGATAATGTTCTCTGTTCTTCGTCCCTATCTATACTCTGCTGTAACAACGTTCGTTTCCCCTTTTTGGGACGAATAAAGGGATTCTGATTCTGAAGCTTCACCTGCAATGGATACACTTAGCATGTTAGCATAGTTAGCTTCATCTACGGCAAAGAGTGGATGTAGCATAGTTAGCTTGTTAGTTTCATCAACGACCCACTGCAATGGATACATGTAGCATAGTTAGCTTGTTAGCTTGATCTACGAACCACTACAATGAGTGGATGTTAGCCTGTTAGCATAGTTAGCTCCATCTAAGAACCACTACAACAAGTAGATGTAGCATAGTTAGCTCCATCTACAAGCCACTACAATGATTGTATGTAGCATAGTTAGCTTGTTAGCATGTTGTGAAACAAAGCAGAGCAACAGTCTATTTTTACCGGAGTTTCTCCCGGACACAAAGTCTTCCTCTTCTCCGTCCATTTCCCTGAAGAACAAAGGCTCGGGTTCAGATCCGAACAGCTGACGGCTCTGTGTTTGTTTTAACTTTAATACAAAAGCGGGAGAAATTATATGATTTTTTTTAGAAACTAAAAGCTAACTGAGAGCCAAAATGGTGGTGTGGCTAATAAGATATGCGCATGCGCCAACGTGCGGCCGTCTAACAATGACGTAGTAGGATGTTTTTTTCAAAATAAGATATGATAAGAAACTTTATTGATCCCCAGTTTTCCCCTGGCAGCTCAGGTTCCCCAGCAATACATGAACATAAAGTACATTTAAAAACAAAAACCCATCTATATAACGTTTTCCCTGGTTGCAAAAATCCCACGTTAAATAATAGAAAACATCAACCTTGAAGTGGGGTTAGCATTTAGCCATCGCTGCATTCATAGCTGCCCTCTTCAGTTTCTAGGGCTTGGTTTGCTGTAACAGTT
The DNA here is from genome assembly GCF_000735185.1 of Notothenia coriiceps. Taxonomy (NCBI): domain Eukaryota; kingdom Metazoa; phylum Chordata; class Actinopteri; order Perciformes; family Nototheniidae; genus Notothenia; species Notothenia coriiceps. The sequence goes on along the minus strand of NW_011365320.1, from coordinate 777 downwards.
CAAAGCAAAGGAGGTGGAGGATCTGTGCGCTGTCAGCTGGGAATCAGAGAATGTCCCTTCCCTTCAGGCTAGTTTAATCTCACATGGGTTTCTTTCTATCGCCTTCTTCCTGCTATCGCACAGACTCATGATCATCTGGTCTTCTTGTCTTTATTAGGATCCCCATTAGCACAGACTCATGAGCATCTGGTCTTCTTGTCTTTATTAGATCCTAATAAAGACAAAGATTTATGAATATGGAGTTTAAGAAGAACACTGAGTGACGTCAGAGTTGAGAACAGAACATTATCAGCAGGATCAAATTGGGTCACTCCGGATTAAAGCCATCACTGCATCTGATTGGAAAACATCCAACTGGCAGCTGTGATGGTTGCCATTGCGTACAATCAGAGACAATACATCATGTATTTTTTAGCTGCCCGGAATATGCAAGACAAAGACTCATTCTGCAAACTGCAATGGAACAACATGACATCAAGGACATGGATCTCAAGACAATATTCGCAAGAAACACGGGAAATGAAACTAAACAAACTGATCTTCAAGTTTCTAAAAAACTCTCTACTGAGGACAGACATAACTTGAAGATTCAACAAGTCAACAGTAGGTGGCGACAATGCTCCAAGTGGTTGCGACTCGCCATTAAACCAAAGAAGAAGAAGAAAAAAAAGAAGAAGAAGAAGACGACGACGTCAGAGTCGCGCGACACAGTCCCCATAACAACACACGTGTATCGAGATGGCGGACTCGAGTCGGCTGTGTTCGGTGTTCCTGGGC
>NW_011365319.1:0-2446 GCF_000735185.1 Notothenia coriiceps | reverse complement strand
CCTTGCAAGGGATGGAGACACAAAGAATGTGAAAGACAACATTGTGATCTAACTTTTTGATTTTAGCAAGTTTTACGGAGTAACTATTTTGATTACATTGTCCCCTACTGTTGTTGAAGTTGGACTTGTATTAGTTTGTTGTTTATAATAAACAATCTACTGTTTTGAGTTGTGAAACATTGATATATATACAACTACAACTTATAATGGAAAAAAATAACTTTTTGGGGGTAGCATCTGGCATGGCGCACCAGAAATACCGGATTTTACCCCAATATTACCTTTATGTACTAACTTTGATGAGTAAACTTGACCTTGAGGGGTAATCTTGACCTCAAATCATTAAAATAACACCAGAATCAGATTCTACGACCCAGAAACCCCCTAAAAAGTGGTATTATTTATGATTCTATGACTTTCCGTTTTTTTCGGGTGGCAGCCATATTGGATTGCGCAATATGGCAGTACCATGGGGCGCCAATCTTGGCACCCATCTTAAAATGATTAAGTACGGTGTGGACAACATCTGTACCAAATTTGGCGAATTTGCGAGAATCTGAACCAAAAAATCCCCTAGGCCCCCGACTATCAGGACTGTTTCAAATCAATGTTGATTCAGAAATGGAGGATATCGTTTTTGGTGATGTTGAAAAGTTTCATGATTGAATACAGAAATGCAATGAAGCATTGTTAGCGCCAAAACATATCTGATGTGGCAAATTAGAAGCATATTCAAATATATACATGCTGCTATGAGCATCTACATTTACAAAAGCTGCTTGAACATTAAGAGTCATCAAATAGTCATTAACAACATAAAGATCACAATGATGTCATTGTCAAACCTATTTGACACTAAACACATTACTACTTAGTTTAGTTAAGCCCTGAATAGCATATTTGGATCAGATTTTTTAACTGCATCACAAATATTTTTTGCGTGTGCATTTTGTTATCTGGAGGTGTAACTGAAACCCCAGGGTGAGCTTCAGCATCTGTTTTACTTCATTAACTCTTTCTCCAGCTCACTTTCGCTCTCGACCCTCCATAATGTATTTGTATGCTGACAGCTAATGAATATTTACATTATTTAGTGATGTAGAAATCAATTTCTCATTAACATGGAGGTATGTTTGTCCGAGCCAATATCAGGATCAGCCGTATCCTCCTCACCTCTACATCATCACTTATTTATTACAAATCAATTCTGCAAAGATGAAGCTTATTACTATAGTCTGCACTAGTCCTTTCTACCACTGTCAAATCATATTTCATTGTGTTTAATTGAAATACATTACAGTTATGTCTTCACATCTTAATGAAATGAAGTTGTTGGTTTCAGGCTGTGAACGCCCCAAAGAGGTGACCTGGTTGTGATTTGAATTGGATTTTTTACAATGTATCTTGGTACCGGTCTTAATGGCAAATGCTCTCTTCTTGTGAAGCAACATACTGTTTATATCTCTGCTTCTACTTTAGCAAATCAATTTAATTAGCCAGCTGGGTATGCGCTGACACACCAGAGAGACATGAGCAGCAAAGGATTTGTTTTAGAGTTAAAAGGTCAAAAACACTGAGATAAACTCTATATACAGGCAAACATTAAAGCAGCTCCTCACACACACATGCACACCCCTATATCAGAGTCACATCAGGGGTTGTTACCAATCAACCTTCTGGATCCGCACCAGTCTGGTTTCAAGGCAGGTCACTCAACAGAAACTGCTCTCCTTGCTGTCACTGAGGAACTGCACACTGCTAAAGCAGCATCCCTCTCCTCTGTCATCATCCTTTTGGACCTGTCTGCTGCATTCGATACAGTGAATCATCAGATCCTCCTTCGCACTCTCCAAGAACTTGGAGTTTCAGGCTCTGCACTTTCCCTCCTCACCTCATACCTCAAAGACCGCACCTACAGGGTGACTTGGAGAGGGTCCGAGTCAGACCCTTGTCAATTAACTACAGGGGTCCCTCAGGGCTCTGTTCTTGATCCCCTCCTCTTCTCCTTGTACACAAACTCGCTCGGATCAGTCATTAGCCCGCATGGTTTTTCATACCACTGCTACGCTGACGACACCCAATTAATTCTGTCCTTTCCCCGCTCAGAGACCCAGGTCGTCGCACGCATCTCTGCTTGTCTAGCTTACATCTCTCAGTGGATGTCTGCTCACCACCTCAAGCTCAACCTTGACAAGACTGAACTGCTTTTCCTTCCGGGAAAAGATTGTCCCACTCTTGACCTAACAATCAACATCGGCACCTCTGTTGTTTCCCCGACTCAGACTGCAAGGAATCTGGGTGTGACCCTAGATAACAAACTGTCCTTCACTGCAAACATCGCTGCTACAACCCGCTGCTGCTGATACACTCTTTACAACATCAGGAGAATACGTCCCCACCTGACCCAGAAAGCAACGCAGGTTCTGGCTCAGGCTCTCGTCATCTC